>NC_041388.1:298452764-298489644 GCF_002162155.2 Triticum dicoccoides | reverse complement strand
AACCCTACTTACTTCCTGTATCGGTCAATCTTCCTCTCCTGACCACCTTAGGAATCTATCGGTTTCCAACACACGTTCATTCTTTCTCTCCATGTTTCGATCTCTTAGTCTCTCAACTACACAACCCCCTTTTCCACTCTATTACCAAATGTATTTACCTCACACACCCGCCATTGCACCCCATGCCGAGCTCTCTCTCTCCCCCCTCTCCCTCTCACCCTCTCGCGCTAAATACATGCATTGCCTATCTAGCCCCCCAACCTCTCGGGCATGCGCACGCATGCACGTTGTATATCTAGGTCACTCCCTCGAGACTGTCTCACTCTTTCTTCCACATGGCGGGCCACACTCGCTCAATCTCGCTCTCTTTATCTGAGTCTTGTTTAACCTCGTTTTCTTTCACACACAAATGATATATCTCCCTGTTCGGGCCTCGATCGACACACTCTATACTCTCTCACGTAGATTGTCTATCTAGCTCAGTCCATCCAAGCTGCCACCACTCTTTCGACCTCATGGTGGGCCACGCTTACTCAATCTCTCTCTCTCTCCGTATGTCTCGATTGACCTCACTCTTTCTCGGACAAAAACGATATATCACCATGTTGAGCCCAATTCGACCTATTCACATTGTATACTCTCTCACGCACATCGTCTATCTAGGTCACTCTGTCCAACCCGTATCACTCTTTCGATCGCACGGCGACCCTATGTGATTGGTTGACCTTGCTTCCTCTCACGCACAAAATATATCTACACGTCTGTGACTGGATCATCTCTCAAGCTCTATCTTACAGCCCTCACCCTTGCCAAAAAGCTCAATTGGACAATATCTCTCCAGAGCATATATATTTGTTCAATGAATGTCGGACCACACTCACTTTGTCTCTCTATCTATATGTCTCTCGATTGACCTTGCTTTCTCACACTGTATCTTCCACGCGTTGAAGCTACTACCTCTCCATCCCTCGCAAAGCCGGAGTTATTTACATTGCGAGGGGCACTCCAACCTTGGATTAATTTGTGTAGGCATTTATTCCGGTCGGTTTAGATTATATTTTCGTAGCATTCGGCCCACAACTACTCCAATCACCTTAGCGGGTAATTAAGCTACGGGGAGCACCTAATATGAGCACCGGGGAGCCGTTGGATCGAAGATGCAGCGGCACACACGAGGCCTGAATGTTTTATTTGCAAAAAAACCTTTGGAGAGTTTGGAAATTGCGCATAATTACAAAGACTACTCCCAAGCCATTGGATCTCACTTCCAACGGTGTAAAAACTCGTATCACCATAGTATCTAAGCTGCGGGGTGGATGTGATATTCTATGCTGCTGTCATTTTTGTTCGTAAACTTGCAAAAAAATGTGTAACTCGTTCCGTTACTTGTCTAACCGCGCAAAGTGTTTGTTCAAAAAAACCATCCTACACTGAAATATCGGAACAACACACGGGGGTCCGACTTGTCATTAATCAAATTTGGACCTAAAACTAACAAATCTGAAATACGAGATTCGAACTGGCAACCTGGACTACAAAGCGTAAGTCGATAGCCTGAAAAAACGAACGGTTGTTGGCTTTGTCCCATAACTTGATTTTATACAGTACTTGCGTTGAGTAGAGTAGAGGGAGTGCCTTGTCAACACGTGCATGACCGTTATCTCACTTACTGGTGGGTCCCAGGTTTGCGATCTCAATCTCTCTTCTCTCCATCGTCTAACCTTTGCACGAGCACACACGAAGAGCAGCGCTAGCTTGCCCTGGTGTTATTACAATTAAAAAACTTGGAAAATAGAACAATCGCCTAGAACAAGAGACGTTGTGGCTGGTCTAGACGGAGCTAACCACATCTATCCTCCGTGACACGTTTGCATGATGAAGCTATGTGGCTAGTGAGGTGTTTTCAACCGACTTGCTGGGTCCTGAGGTCGAACCATAGGTACTCTACCATGTATGATACAATATATTTTTACATGCACATTTTTCCTCCGTGCCGAGACGTGGCACACCCTACCGCACGGTTTCGGGGTCCTCCCGGGTGGTGCACGCATATATTCTTCCTGGCGTGGGACGCCCTACCGCGCGTTTTCTGGGTCCTCCTCGGTCATAGCGCCGAAGCAAGTAAATGAGTCGTCAAATCACGAAAGGCCACCTTTCCCGCCGAGTACATCAGTGAAGCACGGTGGCTAGCTAGTTGGGCTAGTTTGACCGATTAGCTAGGCCGCCGCCACATTTGGTTTTTCACCCCTTTTTTATCTACTTGCCGGCAGGTAAATTTAAATATCCACCGCGGTGTTGCTCTGGTGTTTGGGTGCGGCAGGATTTTAATTTTTTGATTGACGGGAGCAGGCGCGGCAGGATTTTTAATTTTTTGATTGACGGGAGCAGGCGCGGCAGCAATTAGTCACGATGACTCCGCCTGTACCCACTACTCCCTGATGTGAGAAGTCGTGACTGGTGTTTTACCGTGGTGAAAACCAAAAAGATTCCCCGCTCCCTCCGCCTTCCAGTAGATTGCATTGCCTTTCAGCCGTTTCGCCCCCTTTGCTTCCTCTCCCCATTGCTTCTACCTGGTACCATGGTGGCGCAGCAGATCACGAAGTCCGAGGTGAGGCTCCTAACACAGGAGCTCCATGCCAAGGATGCGGAGCTTAGGGCCAAGGACGTGGAGCTCCGTGAGCTCAAGGAGGAGAGGAGTGCCATGCTCCTCCGTTATGTGCGGGAGTTCACGGAGCTTCAAAAGCGGCAGGCGTCCACCACAAAGATGCTTGAGGCATCGGTGGCGTTGCTGCAGAAAGCAGGAGATACGATAGGCCATCAGGGGAGCCGGCTGGAGCGCGAGCGGGCCGATCGTGATGAGGTACAGGATCGCCTCAGCCACTTGGTGAACCAAGTTGCCACACACCTGTTGCGGCTGCGCGATGCCTACCGTCGTGCCAGCGCGATGATGCCGGCCGTCGGGCTAAACCCTCTGCATGGGCATGTCCATGTCTTAGCGCAACATGACCGTTGGATCAAACTCAGACGGTGCAGATTAGTCACTGTAGCACAAAGCGTGTGGGTGTGTTTGGTTGCATTCTCATCTCAATATAGTTGTTTCCTCTTCGTGTATTTTTGTCAACCTACTAGTGTGGACTCATGCACCCTTCATGCACTCTGCCAAACACCCAAAAGTGGGTCGAGATGGGAACTTTTGCTCCCATCCCGTGCACCCTTCATACACCCTGCCTAACACTATTCGTGCTTCATGTGGTTCATGTTTCGTGGAGTACTGTAGCACCGTACTCTCCGTGCGTTGTGGACCTAGTTCTGTTAACATTGATCTCACCGTCCATTCTCGACAGGACAATCGAAAAAGTGGTACTATGTTACATATAGGAGTAGTTGACATGCGCACAACATCATTTGTTATCGTCATATCTTACTACACTAGCAACAAGATTGTGTAGTACTGACGTATGAACCACTGTACATGCCTAGTAGTAGGAGCACTGTGTATGTTCAAGTGGCTGCCGTGTTTCACACTCCGTCGTAAGAGTGGAAACGCTTGCTGTAATCATTTTTTTCTTCTGAAAAACAATGGACACGCTCTACCGTGCGGATCCTCCTCCAGCCATGCACTAAAGTACTCATTTTCACCGACGTGTGGGACAGCCAGCATCGGGGTCCACCAGCCATGCACTAAATTACTCCGTAGTAGAGTGACGGTAGACTACCCCGATCGAAGCGCCGCAGTAATGCCCAATGAGCCATCAAATCACAAACCCCCTCCTTTCCAGCAGTAAGTTGGACGGACGAAGCAACCATCATTTCACTCTTCTCTCTCAGCTTCGTCTCTACCCAACCCTCGCTTCTGCCTCATCTTTTTCCTCATTTCTTCAAGAAAACCCCGACCTGCTTCTGCCATTGTTCTTCTCTCCCAAAGAAGGAAAGGTGAGTGCATCAATGGTGTTGATTCTGGCCAAGGCCCGGTCTTGCAACCCCGAGACTGATCCTATAACTCCCTCTCTTTTATTCTTTTGGGTTTGTGATTATGGTTTCTTTTCTTTTATTTTTATTTGACAGTTTCTTGATGGATGCTGGAGCACCGGCCGAAGTGATATCTATGGCTCTGGCCAAAACCGTCGAGGCTCATGGTACGAAGAAGCGCAAGCACCCCGCCGAGACTACCGCAGACAAGCTCAAAGCCATCGCCCTGTCCAAGCCCCCCTCTCCGGGATCCCTCATTAAGCAAGTCCAGGTAATATCTCTTCTTGACAATCTTTTTCTCGATCTTGATCATGTTTTTTCATCTAACACGCAGTACTAGTACTAGTAGTACAATTTTCTGGGTGATCTTGCATGTGATTTTTGTGTTCCAAATGACGGTTCTAAATTCCTCTTTTGACCAAAACATGCGAGAGGTTGACACTGATTTCTTATAGATTACTTTCAACTAGTACTTTATGAACATCAATGCTACCTTTTAAGAGGGTATATTTGCCTCAGTAACTTGTGTTATGGATATTGCATGTAATCCCTCTGCTCTCATGCCTTTGAAGACATGTTCTAGTGTCTTTGTTCACTCATTTCTGTGCGTATATGTAGTCATATATGGAGTATAATATCGAAAATCATCTTATATTTCTGAACAGAGGTAGTAATAAAATATGGTTTCTGTTTGAATTAGAACCAGGTCTGCGGTGGAGATGAAGTTCTCAAAGTCATGCCGTGTGAACTGGAAGACATGATGATGAGTTCTACTGCTGAACTATCCAGCCGTTGTGTCCTTGTCGCCACGTGTCCTAAACTAGTGTTTTCCTGTAGCATTGTTGTCAGGCGTGTTCTCGAGGTTGTACTTGACCACAACAATTTCCTGGTTGTGCCTTCAATTACGAAGGGTGTGGTTCTTCTAAAGCTTCCCAACAAATCTGATGCGGCCTGTCTTCATCATCATGTTTATGAGTGGAAAGACCACTCTGTTAGGTTCTCCAAGGTTGACAAGATGGTGATGGTGCATGTAGACATCTCACACGAAGTCCATGGCCTAGTCAGTTATGCGGGGTTCATCCCGTAGGTCGGTGGAAAAAAATAGTCTACAGAGTTCAGTTAGTGCAACTTTGCTTCTCTGTAGTAAGTACTATTGTTCAGTACATGATTTGTGTTTGTGAACCCTGTATTGTTTATTAGTACAGCCGCTTTTGGTGTGTGGTCAGTCCTGAGAACGGTCTATGTTAATGTCTGTCCACTCAATTCAGTCTGTATATTTTGAAGTATCCATATCATATTTTTTGTGAGGACGGTCTATCAATTATGGTTACACTCCAATATCTATATGCATTGCAAGGTTTATCGCACCCACCAAGATTTCCAGCCCCATGGATGTTTGGTCCATACGATTTGTCACGACCTTTGGACTGTCCTGCTTGTGGGAGTAGGCAGGGCCCCTGCATGCCACGCGTAGTTGAACGATCAATCTTCTGTTTAGTACTTCAACATAGTGATTTCCTGGTAAGGACTCATTCGTGTCACATCAAGTAAATCTTATTGATTTACTGTCTAAATCTTATTGATTTAATGTCATGTTTTCTTTCTTTTCCTACAATTTTACGATGCATGTTTTGCCATGTGACATTCATCACACAATAAACCGTTTGGTTTGCTCTACGATGGCTATTTTTGCAGGTTTCACTTCTTATGTCGTGTCAGTAATGAAGGCACTGTCCATCACTTATATTACTGGAAAAATTTGGATCAGTCTGTTGTCTGAGTACAAGCTGAATCCCTATGATGAACTACAGTTTGGTTTAACAAAAACGCCACAATTAGTCCTTCTCGCGTTTAAAAGAAATGAAGAAAAAGACTGGATCACGGTCATGGATCCTAGTCAAGTTAGAAAGTTGATCATAGCAGACCAGACACGATCGCCGCTGTCTTGCACGGATCGAGCACCGACAGTTGCTCTAGCACTGATAGCGGCAACAGCTCAGTCTGATCCAGCTGAGGATTGGGCACCGACCGCGTCAGCGGATCAGTCTGATCTACCAAAGGATCGGGCATCGACACCAGCACCTGCTCCGACACCGGCACCAGCTCTACAAGGAGCACCATCTCCGACGGCAGCAGCGGCTTCGGCACCTGCACCAACACTTGCACTTGCATCTGCTCCGGCCTGTGCAGTTACACCGGCAACAGACTGGGGCTGCAGTTTGCACTTCATATACCAAAGTCCTTACAAAAACCGACATGTCCACCTTCTTGGTAAGCATTGGCCGCCCAAGTGCTTCGTTCTTTTTTCTTTTCATGTTGTTTCACATGATTCACTGTGTTGATCTAACTGTTTGGGCATGTCTTCTTGTTTGCAAACAGAGAATTCCTAGAGCAATGAGGGAGTCGTTCAACAATCCGGGCGATCGCGGCCAAGTTTCTCTTACCATGCGTAGCCTTGGTGTGAATGAACCTACTCAATATATCGTAAGTACAAAGGATGGTCGCATGATGATTGATGCTAAAGGATGGTCAGGGTTGAAATCTAAATCATATCTTGCGGTAGGGGATGATGTCAAAATCAAACTGTCTCGGCAAGGAGAGCTGGTCAAATCAACTTTTAAATTCTTCAGAAGCAGCACGCAACTGCCTAACTGATCTATCCTCCGAGAGATTTTGATGTAATATTCTGGCATGGTGAAACAAGTGTCCTGTGTGTATAAGTAGTACGATAGTATTATTTATCACATGGTATATCGTTGATAGAATTGCAACTCTGATTGTTGGTTAGGAACTGTCGTTCGATTTCATTCCAATAGCTGCCATGCTTTATTCAATTTTGTGTATTCGCCTTGTGACAACATCTAAAACCAGCGTCGTACCGATCGCTTGCAATATGAAAAGCGCTGAGGTAGAATACATGGGCCCCCAAACATGCAGGGTCGGACTGCGGCCCAAAGTCCAGAACCTGGTTTCGAGAAGCACTAGCTCAGTGCAGAAGTGGCGTCCTCCTCCTGCTGTGGGTTGGGAGAAGATGAATGTTGATGCTGCGTTATCTCGCAATGGTGAAAGGGGAGCCCTAGCAGTTGTGAGCCGGGATCATACAGGCTTCTTCCTTGGAGCATCGGCACTGGTGTGCAAAAGTGTTACTGATACAGAGATCCTAGAGGCAATGGCATGTTGCGAGGGGCTATCTCTGGCTCTTGACTTAAACCTGCAACAAGTTCAGATTAGCACCGATTGTTCAGCAATAGTCAAGCATATCGGAGAGGCATACTTGGGGCCCAGCAAAGTTATTATGGACGAGATCAAGATGAAGAAGAATATGTTCCAAACCATGGAGATCATACATGAAAAACGTGAGTGTAATGTTGAAGCGCATGTGCTCGCAAAAGCTGCTACTTCTTTGCCCTGTGGACGCCATCTTTGGCTCACAGGAACCCCTGAAATTATTTGTATACCTATGGTTGTTAATCTTCAATAAAGCAGCTTTTATCCCTCAAAAAAACATATGAGTATTATATTCTCAGCTGAACCCCCATAATGCTCGTGCGTTGCAGAGGGAGTATTTTTCTCGGCAAGGTGAGCCTGTGATATAAAAGATTTGTATATTTCTTTACAAAGGGAGTATCTCTCTGTCAAAAAATATATTTATGTGTAGCTAGTTACTCCTGTCTTTCTACTTCCTTTCGCTGATATGTGGGGCAACCGGCAATGGGGTCCACGTGCCATATGCATAAATTAGAGTGCACAACTTCACGGTAGACACACCCCGGTCGTAGCGCCGCAGTAATGCCCAATGAGCCGTCAAATCAAAACCCCCCCTTTCCAGCTTTGGCAGTAAGCTGGACGGACGAAGCAGCAATATTTCACTGGGCCTGAATCCCTTTCTCCCTCGTCTGCTTGTTCAGAGAAAACCCCCTCTCGGCGATTGCATAGGGTTTTCTCATGGAGAACCAGGTACAAATTCTTCATCCATCCCCGATAAACCCAAGTCCCTTGGTCGCAGGTAATCCTAGGATGACAGCCGCCGCCGTTGATGCATTTTTCTTCCTACTGAATCTAGTGTGTTTCATTTGTAGTGCCCAAAGTGCAAGTACCCTACAGGTTTCTACGCCCTCGGCGAGACGCCACACTTGTTCCTTCTCATCCTAACACAGCATTTTGAAACGCGCACAGTATGTTCCTAGAATCCTCTTTTCTATCCGGGTGGGTGGGGTTTTTTTGAAAATGCTGTGTTCTCATATTATTTTTCCTGTAGTGTATTATTTGCTCTGCCAAAACACATGTACTCAAGATGCTCGGCCTTGCCATAACTGAATACACTAGTTTAATGGTCACAGTGAAGACAAGCCATGGATATAATTTTCGAGTTGGGTTCATGAACCAAGAAGATCGCTGCTTTTTTTATGGCCGAACTTGGATAAACTTTCTCAAGTGTTACGGACTCAAAGTTGGTGCACGAATGTTGATGGAAATAGCAGAACCTGGTCTCATCTTCACTGCGATCTTCCACCCCGACGTCGTTCCAATTGTTCATCCATGTTAGTTTTGTATCTAGTTCTTGCTTGTTGCCTCGATTACTTCTTGATCCACCTATTCTGTCTAACTAATCACAATTTAACTTTAGAAGTAGCAACGAATCTCTCACGAAGATGCTACTTATAATTAATATTTTCTTATAATTGGTGGCACGTGTAGGTTTTTTCAGAGTAAAGCAGTCTGCTCGTTTGTTACTCTGTAATAACTCGGCTGTTACTAATGGCACTGAAGTTGACTGGATCGACATCCACAAGTTCCTACACTTTATTGATCTTCTTGAGGTCCTTATGGGGCGTTTCAATGGTGGAAGGCCATGTGGGATATGTGTGCCACTGCTGCACTCGTTGAACAGGTCCAACTGTGTCAAGAAACTTATGGTACGAGCTGTTTTCTGTTATATATGTTGTTCATAAACTATTGCTTATACACAGTTTTACAGTTGTGATCTTCTTGAAACAGGAACTGTCGAGTTCTATTGTTCCTATACAGATGCCTCACCATGGTCGGGTCAGACCTGCGCTTGGTCACAACATGATGTTTATGTCGACCTACTCAATTCCCCTTGGAGGTGAAAAGATATCGTATTCATGGGCGGTCTCAAATAATGAAGGCCCGTCCATCTTGGAGAATAGGACAAAAGATTATGTTCATGCTTTTCCATGGCTCTAAAGCGAATATCCTGTTTATTGACCACATTGTGAGATGGATCCGCTTTCAGAAGGTTGTGGATGCGCGGGGTGGCGCCTGGGCCTTGTCCTGGGGCTTGGCGGCCTCACCCTTGGTTAACTGTAGGCGAAGTAGCACTGTTCGAGGCGTGCTTTGTACGGTTGAACCTGTATAAGTACTCATACTGCCTTCAGCTTTGGTTGTTAAGTGCCCCTGCTGGTTTCAGTTAAGGTTGTTAAGTACTACAGTCTATCGTGTTTCTTCAGTCTTGTCTTCCTCCAGCCGCCAAAACCAAACCAGCGCCAGCGGGGCCGCCTGCTTCCGCCTCCCACGGCTGGCTGCGCCTCAGCGCACGCATCGCCGCCCCACCGTCTCCTAAATCGTTAACGCCGACGTCCTCCGCGGGCTTTGGTGCGCTTGCCGCGGCGCCGCCCTCTCGCGTTGTCAACATGGTCAACAAGCAACAGGAATCGGCAGAAGTACGTGAAGAGGATGATAGTAGGGCCCACCACATCAGCGTATGGAAAAATAAAATGCTTCCTCCTAGGGTTTTCCTGACATCTGGGACCCACGACATTGGGAGCGTATATAGTCAATAGACAAGAGAACATCACAAGATCGGCTGACACCTGGGACTTAGCTACTCGAGCAGTATTTTTTTTGTTTGGTATTGTTGAGACGGAGCAGGGTTTGAACTGGGCTGTGGCCCGTCTAGCCCAGGCTTATATTTTATGTTCACCATGTGACCAGCCTAGCTATTTTTCTTTGTGAAAATGAGCCCAGTTTATTTTTTCTGAAGAATACCCAATCCAGGCCTACTTATTTTTCTACGCCCTGATGGGCTGCAACTCTTTCAAGACGCGTGCAAATCTTGAAAGTAATATGAAATGGGTTGTAAATATAAAAACAGATGACAAATTGGCAATTACTTTATAATTTCTGAATTTTATTACATTTTCATATTCCTATTTCACTGGGCATTAACATAATTTAAATATATCTTCAAAGTACTTTAAATCTGGCTGGACATTTCGGTATTAAAAATAGTTTGGAACCCACAGAAATATGCGAAATTGGCCCTAGCCACCCAAAAAAACGACTGCAATAAATTGCATAAGAAGTTGCCATGAGCTATATATGAATTATTAAAAAAAGAGGGAGTGGTCTGGCTTGTGGGCCTGTTTAGTTGACGCGTATGCAAGATTTTTTTAGTTATTATATACGTCAACACACGATTCTAGTAGACGTAACCGTTGGATGTCAATCCAACGGCCGTCGTGTTTCTTCAATCTCTGATCTTCTTGCTCCAGCCGTCAAAGCAGCGCCGGCGTGACCGCCTATTCCCACCTCTCGTGGCCGGCTGTGTTATCGCGCAGGCCTCAGCGCCCCCTACTACTCCCACCGCTGGCCAGGGCATCCCTCTACTCACCCACACCCCCTGTTATTCTACGGTGACGGCAGCCTCACACCGCAGCCGAACCGGTGAACGCTCGTACTCCTCTCTGCGTGGGCATCCACTCCCGCGTCCTCCCCGGCTCCGTGTCGTCCCCTTCCTATGCCTCGCCGTCGTCCACCGCCGTGGTGCTCTCGGCGCGGCGTGGTCAATGTGGTAAACGACCGACTTCCATCAGAAGGGTACTGCACGTGGAGAGGCTGACAGCTGGGTCCACGGCAGCCGCAAGGAAGTGCCTCCTTATTACGCGCAAAATAATTATTCCTCCACCTGACAGTGGGGACCCACCGGACGGGCCACCAGTATTTTGCAAAAAAAATCATTTCCCCCTGACTACTGGGACCCACCGGACGGGCCACCGTATTTCGCGAAAAAATGTTCCCCCCGCTGTCAGCTCGGACCCATCGGAAGTGCCTCCTTATTACGCACAAAAAATGAATACTCCCCCGGCTAGCTGGGACCCACCTTGTTGGGAGGCTGACTTGTGGGCCTACTAAGTTGATGGGGACGAAGGGCTTTGTCAACTTAGTCAATATGAACGATTCTAGCTCCACTGACCGTACGATGTCCATCCAACGGCCGTTGTGCTTCTTCAACCTCTGGTCTTCTTGCTCCAGCCGCCCAAAGCAGCGCCGGTCGTGCCGCATGCTCCTGCCTTCCATGGCCGGCTGTGCTACCCCGGAGGCCTCACCGCCCGTACTATTCCCACCGCTGGCCAGGCCCTGCGGCGACGGCAGCCTCACACCGCAGCCGAACCAGTGAACCCTCGTACTCCTCTTCGCGCGGGCTTCCACTCCCGCGTCTTCCCAGCTCCGCGTCGTCCCCTTCCTAGGCCTCGCCGTCGTCCACCGCCGTGGTGCTCTCTGCGCGGCGTGGTCAATGTGGTCAACGACCGACTTCCATCGGAAGAGTACTGTGCGTGGAGACGCTGACAGTTGGGTCCATGGCCGCAGCAAGGAAGTGCCTCCTTATTACGCGCGAAATAATTATTCCTCCACCTGACAGCAGGGACCCACCAGACGGGCCACCGTATTTCGCGAAAAATAAGTTTGCCCCTGACTGCTAGGACCCACCAGCTACATCTTCGCACGCAAGGAAGTGCCTGACAGTCGGGACCCACCTGGTCGAAGCGTACGTAGCGTTGTCATTCTGGTCGCAAACGTGTACGTACATATATACTGGTCGATGTAGAGGCGCGCACGTGTCGTAGTAGAGGTGCGCATGTAGCATGTACACGTACGTACAGCGGTCAGGGTGCAAGAAAGAAAATACGGCCACGTATGTGTACATACGGGCGGGGTCTCGAACGCCTACTCGCGCATACGTACGGCCAGGGCTCGTGTACATGGCTGGGTCAGAACGGAGAAACAGTGTCGTCGTCGTGTTCATGGGGAGGCAACGGAATGCGTCATGTTCATGGGGAGGCAACGGAATGCGTCGTGTTCATCGGGAGGGCTTGGACGGAACAGGCGATGGAAACGAGGCCTGGCGTACCGCGGAACAGAGGAAATGGCCTTGTGTTCGACCGGCCACGTTCGAAACGGGATCCTGTTCATCGGGAGGGGTCTGGCGTACCGCAAAACGGAGGAAACGGACCTCCTACAGTCGAAATGGGGGTCCTGTTCATCAGGAGGGGTGTGGCGTACCGCAAAATGGAGGAAACGGAATTGTGTTGGAGCGCTACGGTCGAAACGGGGGTCCTGTTCATTGGGAGGGGTGTGGTGTACCGCAAAACGGGACTCCACGGGATACTGTTCATCTCCACCGTCGACCCCCTCCAGCCTCCACGAGCTACTGTTCATCCACCATCGACCTCCTCCAGCCTCCACCTGCGACTGTTCATCCACGGGCTCCTGTTCATCCAGCCTCTACTGCGCGCTACTCCACCGGCTACTGTTCAACCAGCCCTCACCACGGGCTACTATTCAACCACCCCTCCACGGGCTACTATTCATCCTGCCCTCCACCATCTACTGTTCATCCTACCCTCCACGGGGTGGTCCTGTTCATCCAGCCCTCCACGGGGTCCTGTTCATCCAGCCCCAACCGGCTCGATCGATCGGGGTCCTGTTCATCCAGAGGCAAGACCACGGGTCCTGTTCATCCACCTCCACTGAGAATTGTTCATCCAACCCCCCCTGCAACGCTCACTGTTCATCTAGAGGCAGCATCGATCGGCTTTAGTTAGCAGCAGTAGCGAAGGAATCGCTCGATCGGGTTCAGTTAACAGCCATCGATCGATCGCTCGGGTTCAGTAACGCGTAGCCTGCAATGCAATCGCTCGGGTTCAGTTAGAGCCAACGCCTCGCACACACGCGCGTACGTGTACGAGAGAAACGTGCATCGCTCGGCCCCCGACCTCCCACCGTAACCGGGAACTCCCCGAAATTTTCCTCCCCCTCGCTTCTACCACGGTTTTTTCCGTCATGGACGGCCCAAAGAATGTCATGCAGTTGCGTCTCCGGCCCGCCCAGGACGAAAAGCCCATTTTCTGTCATGATTTTTTGTCATAGAAGTAGGAGCCCACCACATCTATGATGATACAGGGTTTTGTCACAATTATCGTCATAGAAGTGTCATATGTCTGACAGAAAAAAATTTCGTTCGGCCCAAATGTCATGGATGTGTCTTTTTTTGTAGTGAAACTCGTTGTGGGAGGATGGTGTGGTTTGGATCTAAGAATCCCCGTCCCTTTAGTAGACAGTTTATTTACATGGCTAGGGTGGCGAATGTAAAAATGCCCTGGCTCCTCGCATTCTCTTGACATGTGGAAGATAGCCCATATTGGGCGCAGAAGCCAAGAAGTGCAACATTTATGGGGAGCCGGACACTACTCAGCAGATATTCAGAATTTGGAGAGGAACCCGCCTTGCAATGCCGAAGACGAAACTGCGCGCCGGACTCATCGTCATTGAAGCCTGGTTCAGGGGCTATTGAGGGAGTCCTGGATTAGGGGGTCTTCGGACAACCAGACTATATCCTTTGGCCGGACTATTGGACTATGAAGATACAAGATTGAAGACTTCGTCCCGTGTCCGGATGGGACTTTCCTTGGCGTGGAAGGAAATCTTGGCAATACGGATATGTAGATCTCCTCCCTTGTAACCGACTTTGTGTAACCCTAGCCCCCTCCGGTGTCTATATAAACCGGAGGGCTTAGTCCGTAGGACAACATACAATCATACCATAGGCTAGCTTCTAGGGTTTAGCCTCTACGATCTCGTGGTAGATCAACTCTTGTAATACTCATATCATCAAGAACAATCAAGCAGGACGTAAGGTATTACCTCCATCAAGAGGGCCCGAACATGGGTAACATCGTGTCCCCTGCCTCCTGTTACCATCTGCCTTAGACGCATAGTTCGGGACCCCCTACCCGAGATCCGCCGGTTTTGACACCGACACAAATCATCAAGGGCAAGGATGGTATTTCTCATCACGAATTCAATTGATATCCTGGAAGAGCTCAGAATGTTGATGATGATCATGACAAATTTTGTCGAGAGGCTCCATGAAGAAGCAATTGAACAGCGGCTACATCAAGCAACCGGACTAATGCAGCGAAAGATTATTGGAACCACGGATACGACACCAACTCGGAATCAAGCTTGATGCTCGAGGTGAAACGATAAGACAAGGAAGATTGATGTAAGATTAGCTCATCATCGAAAATTGTGCTCCGTGAAAAAGGACCAGGTAGCATAGTTAAAAATTAGCACAATAATGATATAGTCAATCAGGCTAGGAATGAAGCGATTGGTTACAAACTTGTAAGCAATGAAGATTACTAATAGTTGTTGAATCACAGTGCGGACTCGATTCAGTTGTCGGTGTCCTTGAGGGGTTTTAACAACTCAGAACCCGTTGGAAAAATGGAATCGGCAAGAATAATAGTTGATGAAGAACTCATAAGAAGTTATGTAGTTCCGTGGTATTCTCGAGATACCAGGGGGTAATACTCGAAGGCAGATCATAATAGAAACTGAACTGGAGTGTTGACTTGCAATAGCTGATACATTAATCTTGTCATAATAAATGAGGCAATGGAATGGTTTCCTTTCAGATGTATTGAATATGGTTAGCATGGTTGGAACCATAAATGAAAGGTATCCAATTTACTACACCGGAAGAATTACTCGGATGATTAAATATTCTTGCAAGAAGTTGGCATGATAAGTTCCACATCGTGTCCGTGGGCATGAACAGGAAGTTCAAGGTCGACTCCCACTTTTCCAATGCATAAACTTTCATTCACTTCTCATTTGGAAGAAGTTGTAGTATTGAGATTTTATCTGGCAAAACACCAGAAGAGTATGACTCGTGAAAAATTCTCGGATTCCCACAGATTAAGGAAGGCATAGGTTCAACCCATCAGGGCATCTTAGAAACATATACCACAAACTTCAAGAGTAAACACCAGCAGCTCGAAAGCAAAGCATGGTTAGCCAAATCAAAGAGTAGTATTTATCAATGGTAATATGTATCCCGGAAAGAACTCCTCGAGGTTTTTGTATACGAAGGACACTAGATACGTCCATTTTGCGTCATGCTTTTATATCGATATTTATTGCATTATGGGTTGTTATTACACATTATGTCACAATACTTATGCCTATTCTCTCTTATTTTACAAGGTTTACATAAAGAGGGAGAATGTCGGCAGCTGGGATTCGGGGCTGGAAATGGAGCAAATATTAGAGACCTATTCTGCACAGCTCCAAAAGTCCTGAAACTTCACGGAAGTCATTTTCAGAATATATAAAATATACTGAGTGCAAGAAGTTCACCAGGGGGCCACACCCTGCCCACGAGGGTGGGGGCACGCCCTACCCCCTGGGCGCGCCCCCTACCTCGTGGGCCCCCTGGTGGCCCTCCGATGTCCATCTTCTGCTATATGAAGTCTTTCGGTGAGGAAAAAATCATAAGCCATCTTTCCGGACGAGACTCCGCTGCCACGAGGCGGAACCTTGGCGGAACCAATCTAGGGCTCTGGTGGAGCTGTTCTGCCGGGGAAACTTCCCTCCGGGAGGGGGAAATCATCGCCATCGTCATCATCAACGCTCCTCACATCGAGAGAGGGCAATCTCCATCAACATCTTCACCAGCACCATCTCCTCTCAAAACCCTAGTTCATCTCTTGTATCCAGTTTTTGTCTCCAAGTCCGGGATTAGTACCTGTGGGTTGCTAGTAGTGTTAATTACTCCTTGTAGTTGATGCTAGTTGGTTTATTTGGTGGAAGATCATATGTTCAGATCCTATATGCACATTAATACCCCTCTGATTATGAACATGAATATGCTTTGTGAGTAGTTACGTTTGTTCCTGAGGACATGGGAGAAGTCTTGCTATTAGTAGTCATGTGAATTTGGTATTCGTTCGATATTTTGATGAGATGTATGTTGTCTCTCCTCTAGTGGTGTTATGTGAACGTCGACTACATGACACTTCACCATTATTTGGGCCTAGAGGAAGGCATTGGGAAGTAATAAGTAGATGATGGGTTGCTAGAGTGACAGAAGCTTAAACCCTAGTTTATGTGTTGCTTCGTAAGGGGCTGATTTGGATCCACATGTTTCATGCTATAGTTAGGTTTACCTTAATACTTCTGTTGTAGTTGCGGATGCTTGCAATAGAGGTTAATCATAAGTGGGATGCTTGTCCAATTAAGGACAGCACCCAAGCACCGGTCCACCCACATACCAAATTATCAAAGCACCGAACGCGAATCATATGAACATGATGAAAACTAGCTTGACGATATTCCCATGTGTCCTCGGGAGCGCTCTACATCATATAAGATTTTGTCCAAGCTTGTTCTTTTCTAAAAAAAGGATTGGGCCACCTTGCCGCACTTTATTTACTTTTGTTACTTGTTTCTCGTTACCAATTATCTTATCACAAAACTATATGTTACCTATAATTTCAGTGCTTGCAGAGAATACCTTGCTGAAAACTGCTTATCATTTCCTTCTGCTCCTCGTTGGGTTCGACACTCTTACTTATCGAAAGGACTACGATAGATCCCCTATACTTGTGGGTCATCAAGACTCTTTTTTGGCGCTGTTGCCGGGGAGTGAAGCGCCTTTGGTAGGTGGAATTTGGTAAGGAAAAATTTATATAGTGTGCTGAAATTTACTGTCACTTGTTACTATGGAAAGTAATCCTCTGAGGGGCTTGTTCGGGGTATCTTCACCCCGACCAGTAGAGCAAAGAGTTGCTCCTCAACCTACTGAACCTATTGAAAATGAAAATGTCTGCTTTGAAATTCCTTCGGGTATGTTAGAAAAACTGCTACCTAATACTTTTGCAGGAGATGGAACAAATCATCCTGATGAGCACCTAATATATGTGGATGAAGTTTGTGGATTATTTAAGCTTGCAGGTGTGCCCGGAGATGTTATTAAGAAGAAGGTATTCCCTTTATCTTTGAAGGGAGATGCATTGACATGGTATAGGCTATGTGATGATACGGGGTCATGGAACTACAAGCGATTGAAATTGGAATTTCATCAGAAGTTTTATCCTATGCATCTTGTTCATCGTGATCGCAATTATATATATAATTTCTGGCCTCGTGAAGGAGAAAGCATCGCTCAAGCTTGGGGGGGGCTTAAATCAATGTTATATTCATGCCCCCATCATGAGCTCTCTAGAGAAATGATTATTCAAAAAATTTATGCTCGGCTTTCTGATAACAATCGCACCATGCTCGATACTTCTTGTGCTGGCTCTTTTATGATGAAGACTATTGAATTCAAATTGGATTTATTGGAATGAATTAAACGCAACTCTGAAGATTGGGACCTCGACGAAGGTAAGGAGTCAGGTATGAAATCTAAGTATGATTGTGTTAAATCTTTTATGGATACTGATGTTTTCCGTAAATTTAGCACTAAATATGGACTTCACTCTAAGATAGTAGCCTCTTTGTGTGAATATTTTGCTGCTCACATTGATCTCCCTAAGGAGAAGTGGTTTAAATATCATCCTCCCATAGAAGTAAAAGTAGATGCACCTATTAAAGTTGAAGAAAAGACTATCACTTATAATGATCATATTGTTCCTACTGCTTATGTTGAGAAACCACCTTTTCCTGTTAGGATAAAAGATCATGCTAAAGCTTCAACTGTGGTTCGTAAAAGCAATATTAGAACCTATACACCTCCTGAGAATTAAAGTTGAACCTAATATTGCTATTGTTAAAGATCTCTTGTCTGATAATATTGATGGGCATGTTATTCATTTCCGTGATGAGACAGCTAGAATTGCTAAACCTTGTGCTAAAGATAAACATAGACCTGTGGTAGGCATGCCTATTATTTCTGTTAAAATAGGAGATCATTGTTATCATGGCTTATGTGATATGGGTGCTAGTGCTAGTGCAATACCTTTTGACTTATACAAAGAAATTATGCATGACATTGCACCCGCTGAGTTAGAAGATATTGACATCACAATTAAACTTGCCAATAGAGATACTATTTCACCAATGGGAATTGTTAGAGATGTTGAAGTCTTGTGTGGGGAAACTAAATATCTTGCTGATTTTCTTGTTCTTGGCTCCCCACAAGATAGCTTTTGTCCCATTATTTTTGGTAGACCCTTCTTGAACACAGTTAATGCTAAGATAGATTGCAAAAGGATGTTGTTACTATTGGTTTAGGTGATATGTCTCATGAATTTAATTTCTCTAAATTTCGTAGACAACACCGTGAAGAGGAATTGCCTAGTAAGGATGAAATTATTGGCCTTACTTCTATTGATGTGCCTCCTAGTGATCCTTTAGAACAATATTTGCTAGACCATGAAAATGATATGTTTATGAATGAAAGAAGGGAAATAGATGAAGTATTATTTAAACAGGAACCCATCCTGAAACACAATTTCCGTGTTGAAATCCTAGGTGATCCTCCTCCACCCAAGGGTAATCCTGTGTTTGAGCTCAAACCGTTACCTGATACTCTTAAATATGTTTATCTTGATGAGAAAAAGATATATCATGTTATTATTAGTGCTAACCTTTCAGAGCATGAAGAAGAGAGATTATTGAAAACTCTGAAGAAGCACCATGCTGCTATTGGATATACTCTTGATGATCTTAAGGGCATTAGTCCCACTCTGTGTCAACACAAAATAAATTTGGAGGAAGATGCCTAAGGGAGTCCTGGATTAGGGGGTCTCCGGACAGCCGGACTATATCCTTTGGTCGGACTGTTGGACTACTAAGATACAATATTGAAGACTTCGTCCCGTGTCCAGATGGGACTCTACTTGGCGTGGAAGGCAAGCTAGGCAATACGGATATGTATATCTCCTCCTTTGTAACCAACCTTGTGTAACCATAGCCCCCTCCGGTGTCTATATAAACCGGAGGGTTTTAGTCCGTAGGACAACATACAATCATACCATAGGCTAGCTTCTAGGGTTTAGCCTCTCTGATCTCGTGGTAGATCAACTCTTGTAATACTCATATCATCAAGAACAATCAAGCATGACATAGGGTTTTACCTCCATCAAGAGGGCCCGAACCTGGGTAAACATCGTGTCCCCTGCCTCCTGTTACCATCCGCCTTAGACGCACAGTTCGGGACCCCCTACCCGAGATCCACCGATTTTGACACCGACATTGGTGCTTTCATTGAGAGTTCCACTGTGTCGTCACCATAAGGCTTGATGGCTCCTTCGATAATCGCTAGCGATGCAGTCCTGGGTGAGGCTTTCCTCCCCGGACAGATCTTCATATTCGGCGGCTTTGCACTGCGGGCCAATTCGCTTGGCCATCTGGAGCAGATTGAGAGCTATGCACCTGGCCATCAGGTCAGGTTTGGAAACTTGAACTACACGGCCGACATCCGCGGAGACTTGATCTTCGACGGATTTCGGCCCATGTCGGACGCGCCATACAGTCTTGACGAGCATGACGTAACTCTACCATCAGACAGTGTTCGGGAGATCGCATCCACAGCTAATCCATCCATCAATCCGGAGCAAGTCGTGCCATCCAAGAGCGGAGGGATGGACCACGCCATGGAGGCCGCACTCTCAGTGGAGATAGAGCCAGATACTGACTTCACCCCTTATGAGAGCCGTGTTGCAAAACCATTGGATTCATCTCCGGCCATGGACTCCGAGCCGCTCATATCCGTGCCCGTCGACTCCGACTGGGTGCCGATCATGGAGTTCACCTCCGCGGACATCTTTCAGCACTCACCCTTCGGGGATGTGCTAAATTCATTAAGGTCTCTCTCCCTGTGAGGAGAACCTTGGCTGAACTATGTCCGGCTAGAATGGGATGCGGACGATGAAGAAACTCGCTGCCCACCCATCACCCACTTAGTAGCCACTGTCGACGACTTAACCGACATGCTCGACTTCGGCTCCGAAGACTTCAACGGTATGGACGATGAGGCCGGAGACGAACAGGATCCACCGCCCTCGGGGCACTGGACCGCCACCTCATCATATGATATATACATAGTGGACACCCCCAAAGAAGCCAATGGCAACGAGAAAGTGGAGGATGACCCCTCCAAGAAGCAACCCAAGCGCCAACGTCAGCGGCGCCGCTCTAAGTCCCGCCATAGCAAGATCAGTGATACCGGCATAGGAGATAATAACACTTCGGATAGCGCCGAAGACAACAACAATCCCCTCCAGCATGGTGCAGAGCTAGAGGACGAACAAGCTAGCCCCCCAGAGCAGGCAGCAGATGGAGAACCGAAGGAGGACAATTACATGCCTCTCTTCGAAGACGAGGCGAGCCTCGGCGACGACGAGTTTATCGTGCATGAGGACCCCGTCGAGCAAGAGCGCTTCAAGCGCCGGCTTATGGCCACGGCAAGTAGCCTAAAGAAGAAACGGCAACAGCTTCAAGCTGATCAAGACTTGCTAGTAGACAGATGGACCGAAGTCCTTGCGGCCAAGGAGCATGAACTCGAGCGCCCGTCCAAGAGTTACCCAAAACGCAGGTTGCTACCTCACCTCGAGGAGGAAGCATTGAAACCTCATTCACCAGTGTACGATGCGGCTGACCGGCCACTACGTGGCCGAGGCAGAGAGGCGTTTCAGCCTAAAGTTCAGACCGCACCCCATCGCCACTCAGTCAAAAATAATAAGGCCTGGGGAAACACAGAGGACCTGCGAGACATCTTGGACAGTAAGGCCAAAATCGCAAGGTCAATATACGGGACACGAGCACGTGCACCCACACGGGACGATGATCGTCGCGTCGGATACAACAAGAGTAAATCCGGCCGGGCCGAATACAGCAGACAAGACTCATACGAACTACGTCGGGATATAGCCTGGCACAGAGGCGC
The DNA here is from genome assembly GCF_002162155.2 of Triticum dicoccoides. Lineage (NCBI taxonomy): Eukaryota > Viridiplantae > Streptophyta > Magnoliopsida > Poales > Poaceae > Triticum > Triticum dicoccoides. The sequence continues at coordinate 298,468,697 of NC_041388.1, read as the reverse complement.
CGCACACCCCCTATGCTTCACTGATGAAGTTATGAATCATGAATTCACGGAGGGTTTCAAACCCGTAAATATCGAATCATATGACGGCACAACAGATCCCGCTGTATGGATTGAGGATTTCCTCCTTCACATCCACATGGCTCACGGTGACGATCTACATGCCATCAAGTACCTCCCACTAAAACTCAAAGGACCAGCTTGGCATTGGCTGAATAGCTTGCCAGCATATTCCGTTGGCAGTTGGGAGGATTTGGAAGATGCATTTCTTGACAACATCCAGGGCACTTATGTGCGGCCACCGGATGCTGATGACTTGAGCCACATAACCCAGCAGCCAGGGGAATCGGCCAGACAATTCTGTACACAGTTCCTGACTAAGAAAAATCAAATTGTAGACTGTCCAGATGCAGAAGCCCTAGCGGCATTCAAGCATAACATCCGCGACGAGTGGCTCGCCCGCCACCTTGGCCAGGAGAAGCTAAAATCTATGGCAGCCCTCAGAACACTCATGACCCGCTTTTGCGCGGGTGAGGACAGCTGGCTGGCTTGCAGCAACAACACATCAAGGAATCCGGATACCTCGGATACCAAAGACGTTAACGGTAGGCAGCATCGTAATAGACCAAAGCACCGCAATAACGGCGATAACACCGAAGATACGACAGTCAATGCCGGATTCAGAGGCTCTAAATCCGGTCACCGGAAAAAGCCATTTAAAAGAAATACTCTGGCTCCGTCCAGTCTGGATCGCATACTGGACCGCTCATGTCAAATCCATGGCACCCCTGACAAGCTAGCCAATCACACCAACAGAGAATGCTGGGTGTTCAAGCAGGTCGGGAAGTTAAATGCCGAAAATAAGGACAAGGGGTTGCATAGCGATGACGAGGAGGAGCCCTGGCCACCAAACCCAGGAGGACAGAAGGGGTTTCCCCCACAAGTGAAGACAGTGAACATGATATATGCAACCCACATTCCCAAGAGGGAGCGGAAGCGTGCACTAAGGGACGTCTACATGATGGAGCCCATCGCCCCGAAGTTCAACCCATGGTCTACTTGTCCGATCACCTTTGATCGCAGGGACCACCCCACTAGCATCCGTCATGGTGGGTCCGCCGCACTGGTCCTAGACCCCATCATTGATGGATTTCACCTCACTCGAGTCCTTATGGACGGCGGCAGCAGCCTGAACCTGCTTTATCAGGACTAAGGATGGCAATGGGTCGGGTTTGGATCGGGTTGAACAATATTAAATCCATATCCATATCCATATCCATGAAGACAGTCCTTGTCCATCCACGAAAAAATCCATGGGTGATAAATTGTGTCCATGTCCAAACCTGATGGATATCCATACCCACTGGATATCCATTGGGTCCTCTCAAGAAATATAAATTACACATAACACAGTGTTAACATAAGCTCCTCCATTCTTCACCTTGTGGCAGGCTAGGCCTCACTTATGCTAAACATCAACTTATGGTAAATCAACATCCACTAACAAGCTAAGATCATTTAGTATTTTTCTAATAGTTGTGAATGACGAGTCATTTAACAAGGAGATAAAAATAAGGGAAGGGGCATTGGAGTATGTTACAGAGGGGATTGAATGTCAACTAATAAACATTACTGTGAAGATTGTGCATTTTTTTACATGTTTTAGATAACAAAGTGTAAAATTGCAGGACATGTGACTGTGGGGTAGGGATAGCAGATTCTGGCCCACTAAGTCACACTATCGGGTTGGGTTTGGATATATCCATGGGTACAATATTATATCCATGCCCTACCCACGAGCAATCGGGTCGGGTTTGGACGGCGTCCATGCACACAAAAGCATATCCAGACCCTGTCCATTCGGGTCGGATATCCATGGATAAAATTGCCATCCTTAATCAGGATACAGTGCAAAAAATGGGTATCGATCCCTCAAGGATCAAACCCAGGAAAATCACCTTTAAAGGCGTCATCCCAGGTGTAGAGGCTCATTGCACAGGCTCAATCACACTGGAAGTGGACTTCGAATCACCGGATAACTTCCGAAGCAAAGAGTTAATCTTCGACATCGTCCCATTTCATAGTGGCTATCATGCACTTCTCAAACGGACAGCATTTGCAAAATTCAACGCAATGCCGCATTACGCATACCTCAAGCTCAAGATGCTAGGACCGCGCGGGGTCATAACAGTAAATGGAAACACAGAACGCTCGCTCCATACAGAAGAGCACACTGCGGCCCTTGCAGCAGAGGCACAAAGCAGCATGTTCAGGCAGACCACTCATTCGACGTTACAGCCCCCGGACACCTTCAAGCGAGTCCGGAACAATCTGCAACAGGATCGCCTGGCGCGATCAACACTCGCCTAGCAATCCGGCCCCCGTCCCAGTCCCAGTGCAATGACGAAATTCGTGCCACACGTACATAACTATGCATTGAAAATACCATGGACATAGGCGGGGGTACAATCAGGACACGCCCCGCATTATGGCTTAACCACACCAGGGGTTGTATACCTTTGACATTCCTTTACTCTTTCAGGGCCTAACTCTTCGGAAGCCCTTTCCGGCAGTCCGATTGCCGAACACATTCTGGAAGCAACAACCAAGGTGGCAAGAAGCTAGGATGAACACGGGAACCGCCAGGTGGTCTCTAGTAATACTTGATATACCCGCTTTTCACTATTTATGTGTAGCTTTCCTTGGGATAGGACATTTCTAATTGTCCTACTTTATGCTTATTGCACTACTTGTACCAGTACGCTTCGACGTATTATTCAAATAACAATGTATATTATTAATCTGTCATTGCATTATTTAAGTTTTTCTCTTTCTCTTATATGTCCATTTACGACATTCCGCACCTGCACGCTCGGCTGCGGTCAGTACGCCAGGGGCTCTCGTTTACCCCATAATACGGCGCAAGAAGTCCGAACACTTTGGACAGTGCGGCACCCTGAACTTATAGCATTATATGCATGAGCTCCGAATCATGTCTTGGGTCAAATGTTGGGTTGCCCAGCTCCCATGCTTTGGTACCTTACGTTCCGCTATATCGGCTAAGCTAGCGGTGGGAGAACTACTGCGATTGTGTCCCAGTTCTTTCAGATGAGCACCTCAGTAGAGAAATCCAAAAACTGATTGTCATGATAAGGCGAGAGACTGGTCGCTGTTCGAGAGGTCTCAAGTCCTTAAAGACCTTTTCCGCTTCGGGCGAGGAGTCGGCCTTGTCCGGCTTAGGCGTGTATAGCGTCCCAAATTCAGCCCTCCGAATACCAGGGGCTTCGCCAAAAATTTAAAATCATAGACTTCTATGGCTAAGTGAGAGTGATAAAGCATTATAGTACGATTGCCTGGTTCATTGCGCTGAGCACCTCCCTTGAAGGACCCAAAATTGGGGTAAAGAGTGTTCAGATTTACCCCAAACACCCCAGTACTAGTTAAATGGGGGCAGAAGCCGACGACTGGCCAACTCTCAGATTTTATAAACGCTCACACAGAAGGTAATATTTTAAATTAAGAAAGCGTCGCATGGTGCAAAAGAACTCGTTTCATAATACAGGATAACATGGGCATGTTCATTCAAAGATTACATCCTTCGCACACTCATCTGCCACTAAGCGGGAACCCTTCAGGACACTCTCATAGTAATTCTCGGAGCAGCGATGCTCCTTGCCCTCCGGCAGCCCCTCCTTCACAAGCTTCATGGTGTCCAGCTTCGCCCAGTGCACCTTCGCCCGGGAAAAAGCCTTGCGTGCACCTTCGATGCAGACGGACCGCTTGATGACATGAAGCCGTGGGCAGGCTTCCACCAGCCGCCTCACCAGACCGAAGTAGCTGCTGGACAGGGGCTCGCCAGGCCACATCCAGACTATAAGGCCCCTCATGGCCTGTTCGGCCGCCTTGTGAAGCTCGACCAACTGCTTCAGCTCGTCGCTCAAGGACACGGGGTGTTCGGTCCCAGTATACTGAGACCAAAACAACTTCTCCGTTGAGCTCCCCTCCTCAGCCCGGTAAAACTCCGCAGCATCCAGCACACTGCGGGGAAGATCTGCAAACGCTCCTGGAGATCTACGAACTCAGGTAAGAAAAAGGAAAGTCTCCTTCGCATGCTTTCTTTGCATATTGAATGCCTTACCCGCTGCTATCTTCTTCGCCGCATCAATCTCCTGGAGGGCCTTGTGGGCTTCGGCCTTGGCGCTCCGGACGCTTTCAAGCGCCTGCGCAAGCTCGGACTCTCGCGTCTTGGAGTCAAGCTCCAAGGACTCGTGCTTTTTTGCGAGATCCTCGAGCTCTTGCTGCACCTTGCCCACTCGGGCTTCTTGTTTCTCCCGTTCAATGCGTTCCTTGGCCGCTTTGTCTTCGGCCGCGGACAACGCCTTCCTCAGGGTCTCCACCTCAGTCGTAGCCCTTGACAAATTCATGATGATCCTATTACTTTACACCGAACTTCTTTTTAACTATATAAACTGGGGTATATCTTACATTTGCTCTCTTCGAGTTGCCCCTTGGTAAGGCCGAGCTCGTCCTCGGACCGCTTCAGGGCCTGCTTCAGCGCAGAGACCTCCGCAGTACGTGCGGTAGCATCCAGCAGGGAAGCCTGCACATACACATAGACATACTCTAATTAGACTCCTGAGTTATCATTTGATACTCTATTCGGCTTTTCTTCGCGAACGCCAAACAGAGCATCAGGGGCTACTATCTATGCGGTAATATTTTTATATTTTGAATGCTTACCTCAAAGCCTGTTAGGAGGCTGGCGCAAGCTTCGGTCAGTCCGTTTTTGACGGACTGAACCTTCTTGACCACCGCACTCATGATAGTGCGGTGTTCTTCATTGATGGAAGCGCTGTGAAGCGCTTCCAGCAAGTTGTCCGGTGCCTCTGGTTGGACAGAGGACACCGGCACGGATGGTTGGCCCCCCTTAATGGGGGACCACCTGCCGGAGTCTGGAACCATCGAAGGTTCCGGCGCAGTGTCCGGCTGGGGCCCGAACTCGAAGCCCGTAGGAGCCTCGCTCCCTTGGTACTCAGGGTCCGGGAGGTTGCCATGAGGTGCCCCCAGGATGAACTCCCCTTGGGTCGGTGCCTTTTGAGACACCACCTCGGCATTGTCCGTAGGGCGAGGGGTGGAAGCCATCGGAGGAGAACCGTTGTTCATATCCGATGAGCCCAAAGAGCCGCTCGACGAGTGTACGTCGAGATGAGCTCGGGCCGGACTGCATAATCATGTTCGGCATGAGCAAAGGCAGTACAATAAAACATACCATGAAGTACTATGGCGTCCGGACACTTACGACTTTGCCAGGGGCTTGTCCCTGGGTAGCCACTCGTCGCCGCTATCGGCAGCCGTCGTTGCACAGTCCGGAGGGAGGGTCATTCCCTTCTTGGACCCTTCGGCCTCCCCGGATGGGTCAGCCTTCCTTTTCTTGTCTCCCCCGGCTAGGGGGAGAACTTTTCTCCTCCTCCTCGTTTCCGTGGGAGGAGGGCGCGTCGGACTCATCGGACGATGAGTCAGATAGAACCACCTTGCACCGGAGACCCTTTCGGGTCCCCGCGGCCTTCTTCTTGGCGGTCTTTTCTGGCACCTTGTAAGGTGCCGGAGTCAGCATTTTTGTTAGAAGAGCATTTGCAAGATCTTCGGGCAGGGGGGCTGGGCAATCAAGCTGCTCCGTTGTCTTTATCCAGTCCTGTTAATGACATGAAAGCTTAGATCCAGCAATAACCAAACCAGGGCACATAAATACCCTGAGAGATATAAAAGCCTACCGGATGGGCGCGGCGCTTTGCGCTGAGTCCACGGTCCTCGGTGAGGGAAGGAGGCAGCTCTGCGCCCTTTAACAGCACCCTCCAGACGTCCTTGTGCATTATGTCGTAGAGCTCTCGCAGCATCTGGTGCTGGGCCGAGTCGAACTCCCACAAAACAAATGCACGTCGTTGGCACGGAAGGATTCGGCGGAAGAGCATAACCTGGACCACGTTGACGAGCTTGATTTTCTTGTTCGTCATGTTCTGGATGCAGGTCTGGAGTCCAGCCAGCTCTATCGAAGAGCCCCAGGACATGCCCTTCTTTTTCCAGGAGGTGAGCCGCATGGGGATTCCGGATTGAAATTTGGGGGCCGCCACCCAGTTGGAGTCACGCGGCTCGGTGATGTAGAACCAGCCCGATTGCCACCCCTTTATGGTATCCACGTAGGTACCCTCGAGCCAGGTGACATTAGGCATCTTGCCCACCATGGCGCCTTCGCATTCTGCTTGCTGGCCACCGACCACCTTCGGTTTGACATTGAAGGTTTTCAGCCATAGGCCGAAGTGGGGCCTGATGCGGAGGAAGGCCTCGCACACGACGATAAACACCGAGATGTTGAGGATGAAGTTGGGGGCCAGATCATGAAAATCCAGCCCGTAGTAGAACATGAGCCCGCGGGCAAACGGGTAGAGAGGAAATCCCAGTCCACGGACGAAATGGGTAAGAAAAACTACCCTCTCATAGGGTTCGGGCATTGGGACGGTCTGCCCCGCATTCGGCAGCCGGTGTGCGATATTCGCAGCTAGGTATCCGGCCTCCCATAACTTTTTGATGTTCTCCTCCGTGACGGAGGAGACCATCCACTTGCCTCCTGCTCCGGACATGATTGGAGTGGTTCGAGAAGAAGAACGCGAGCTTGGGCGCTAGAGCTCGGGTGTGCGGGAATGGGTAAGCGAGAAGGAAGAAGGCGTGGGTGAAAAAGTAAATCTTTGTCCCTTTATAAGGGCAGAGGAGGCGATGAGTCTCCCCACTTGTCTAGCAAAACCGCTTATTCCCCAGGCTCCGTAATTCATGGCGCGGTTGGGTTACCCACGTCCGTATTGATGAGAATCCCGTGATAAGGGGAACACGATCTCTGCTTTGACAAGACGTAGCAAGAAAACCGCCTCACGATATGTGTGGAGCTGGTTGAGAAAAGCGGTTCGAATAATAACCGGGCCATGAAGTGATGTCATAGTATCGAAATGTGTCAGCAGATTAGATTTGTGGAAGTATTATTCTCTCTACGGTGGTATGTGGAACTTATTTTGCAGGGTCGGACACTATCCTTGTATTCAAACTCTTCCATGGTGTATTCGGAGGAGGAACCCGCCTTGCAATGCCGAAGACAACACTGTGCGTTGGACTCGTCGTCATTGAAGCCTGGTTCAGGGGCTACTGAGGGAGTCCTGGATTAGGTGGTCTCCGGACAGCCGGACTATATCCTTTGGCTGGACTGTTGGACTATTAAGATACAAGATTGAAGACTTCGTCCCGTGTCCGGATGGGACTCTACTTGGCGTGGAAGGCAAGCTAGGCAATACGGATATGTATATATCCTCCTTTGTAACCGACCTTGTGTAACCCTAGCCTCCTCCGGTCTCTATATAAACCAGAGGGTTTTAGTCCGTAGGACAACATACAATCATACCATAGGCTAGCTTCTAGGGTTTAGCCTCTCTGATCTCGTGGTAGATCAACTCTTGTAATACTCATATCATCAAGAACAATCAAGCAGGACGTAGGGTTTTACCTCCATCAAGAGGGCCCGAACCTAGGTAAACATCGTGTCCCCTGCCTCCTGTTACCATCCGCCTTAGACGCACAGTTCGGGACCCCCTACCTGAGATCCGCCGGTTATGACACCGACAATGCCAAACCAGTTTGTGATCATCAACAACGGCTGAATCCTAAGATGAAGGAAGTGGTAAGAAAGGAAATACTAAAGCTTCTTAAGGCAGGTATAATTTATCCCGTTGCTGATAGTCAGTGGGTAAGTCCTGTCCATTGCGTCCCTAAGAAGGGAGGTATTACTGTCGTTCCTAATGATAAAGATGAGTTGATCCCGCAAAGAATTATTACGGGTTATAGGATGGTAATTGATTTCCACAAATTATATAAAGCTACTAAAAAATATCATTACCCCTTACCTTTTATCGATCAAATGCTAGAAAGATTATCCAAACATACACATTTTTCCTTTCTAGATGGTTATTCTGGTTTCTCTCAAATACCTGTGTCAGCCAATGATCAATCAAAGACTACTTTTATTTGCCCTTTTGGTACTTTTGCTTATAGATGTATGCCTTTTGGTTTATGTAATGCACTAGCTACCTTTCAAAGATGCATGATGGCTATATTCTCTAAATTTTGTGAAAAGATTTGTGAGGTTTTCATGGACGATTTTTCCATCTATGGATCCTCTTTTGATGATTGCTTAGGCAACCTTGACCGAGTTTTGTAGAGATGTGAAGAAACTAATCTTGTCTTGAATTGGGAAAAGTGCCACTTTATGGTTAATGAAGGTATTGTCTTGGGGAATAAAGTTTCTGAAATAGTATTGAAGTTGATAAAGCTAAAGTTGATGCTATTGAAAAGATGCCATGTCCCAAGGACATCAAAGGTATAAGAAGTTTCCTTGGTCATGCTAGTTTTTATAGGAGGTTCATTACGGACTTCTCAAAAATTTCTCAGCCTCTGACTAATTTATTACAAAAAGATATACCATTTGTTTTTGATGATGATTGTGTAGAAGCATTTGAAATACTTAAGAAAGCATTGATCTCTGCATCTATTGTTCAGCCACCTGATTGGAATTTACCTTTTGAAATTATGTGTGATGCTAGTGATTATGTTGTAGGTGCTGTTCTAGGGCAAAGAGTTGATAAGAAATTAAATGTTATTCAATATGCTAGTAAAACTCTAGACAATGCCCAGAGAAATTATGCTACTACTGAAAAGGAATTCCTAGCAGTTGTATTTGCTTGTGATAAGTTCAGACCTTATATTGTTGATTCTAAAGTAACTACGGATCATGCTGCTATTAAATATCTTATGGAAAATAAAGTTGCTAAACCTAGACTTATTAGATGGGTTCTCTTGCTACAAGAATTTGATTTGCATATTGTTGATAGAAAGGGAGCTGAGAACCCCATTGCAGACAACTTGTCTAGGTTAGAAAATGTGCTTGATGACCCACTACCTATGGATGATAGCTTTCCTGATGAACAATTAAATGTCATAAATGCTTCTCGTACTACTCCATGGTATGCTGATTATGCTAATTATATTGTTGCTAAGTTTATACCACCTAGTTTCACATACCAGCAAAAGAAAAAGTTTTTCGATGATTTGAGGCATTACTTTTGGGATGACCCACATCTTTATAAAGAAGGAGTAGATGGTGTTATTAGACGTTGTGTACCTGAGCATGAACAGGAATAGATCCTACGCAAGTGTCACTCCGAGGCTTATGGAGGACACCACGCTGGAGATAGAACTACACATAAGGTATTGCAATCCGGTTTTTATTGGCCTACTCTCTTTAAGGATGCCCGTAAGTTTGTTGTATCTTGTGATGAATGTCAAAGAATTGGTAATATTAGTAGACGTCTAGAAATGCCTATGAATTATTCACTTGTTATTGAACCATTTGATGTTTGGGGCTTTGATTATATGGGACCTTTTCCTGCCTCTAATGGATATACACATATTTTAGTTGATGTTGATTATGTTACTAAGTGGGTAGAAGCTATTCCAACTAGTAGTGTTGATCATAACACCTCTATTAAGATGCTTAAAGAAGTTATTTTTCCGAGGTTTGGAGTCCCTAGATATTTAATGACTGATGGTGGTTCACATTTTATTCATGGTGATTTCCGTAAAATGCTTGCTAAATATGATGTTAATCATAGAATTGCATCTCCTTATCACCCACAGTCTAGTGGAAAAGTAGAATTGAGCAATAGAGAGCTCAAATTAATTTTGCAAAAGATTGTTAATAGATCTAGAAAGAATTGGTCCAAGAAACTTGATGATGCATTATGGGCCTATAGAACTGCATATAAAAATCCTATGGGCATGTCTCCGTATAAAATGGTTTATGGAAAAGCATGTCACTTACCTCTCGAACTAGAGCATAAGGCTTATTGGGCTATTAAAGAGCTCAATTATGATTTCAAACTTGCCGGTGAGAAAAGGTTATTCGACATTAGCTCACTTGATGAATGGAGAACCCAAGCCTATGAGAATGCCAAATTGTTTAAAGAAAAAGTTAAAAGATGGCATGACAAAAGAATACAAAAGCGTGAGTTTAATGTAGTTGATTATGTACTGCTATACAACTCTCGTTTAAGATTTTTTTTTGCAGGAAAACTCCTCTCTAAATGGGAGGGTCCTTACATTATCGAGGAGGTCTATCGTTTCGGTGCCATAAAAATCAACAACTTTGAAGGCACAAATCCGAAGGTGGTGAACGGTCAAAGAATTAAACATTATATCTCAGGTAATCCTATAAATGTTGAAACCAATGTTATTGAAACCGTAACCCCAGAGGAATACATAAGGGACACTTTCCGGAACGTTTCAGACTCCGAAAAGGAATAGGTATGTGGTACGGTAAGTAAACCGACTCCAAAACAGTTCTAATGGCAATTTTCTTCTGTTTTGGAATATTTAGAAAAATAGAAAAATAAGAAGCAGTCCGAGAAGGACACGAGGGCTCCACGAGGGTGGAGGGCGCTCCCTACTGAAAGATCGTGGATGTTGCCTAGAGGGGGGGTGAATAGCCGTTTTAAAATAATTACGGTTTAGGCTTGAACAAATGCGGAACAAACCTAGCGGTTAATTTGTCAAGCACAAAACCTAAAACAACTAGGCTCACCTATGTGCACCAACAACTTATGCTAAGCAAGATAAGCAACTATGTGATAGAAAGATATAAGACCAAGAACAATATGGCTATCACAAAGTAAAGTGCATAAGTAAAGGGCTCGGGTAAGAGATAACCGAGGCACGTGGAGACGATGATGTATCCCGAAGTTCACACCCTTGCGGATGCTAATCTCCGTTTGGAGCGGTGTGGAGGCACAATGCTCCCCAAGAAGCCACTAGGGACACCATAATCTCCTCACGCCCTCGCACAATGCAAGATGTCGTGATTCCACTAAGGGACCCTTGAGGGCGGTCACCGAACCCGTACAAATGGCAACCCTTGGGGGCGGTCACCGAACTCGTACACTTTGGCAACCCTTGGGGCGGTCACCGAAACCCGTCAAATTGCTCGGGGCGATCTCCACAACCTAATTGGAGACCCTGACACTTGCCCGGAGCTTTACACCACAAGGATTGAGCTCCGAACACCACAAAGGTTGGGCTTAACTCCCCAACGACACCACGAAGCTTCACCACAATGGAATATGGCTCCGAGGTGACCTCAACCGTCTAGGGCGCCCAAGCACCCAAGAGGAACAAGCTCAAGGGTACCAAGCACCCAAGAGTAATAAGCTTCTCAACTTGTATCTTCCATGTATCACCGTGGAGAACTCAAACCGATGCACCAAATGCAATGGCAAAGGCACACGGAGTGCCCAAGTCCTTCTCTCTCAAATCCCACCGAAGCAACTAATGCTAGGGAGGAAAATGAGAGGAAGAACAAGAAGGAGAACACCAAGAAGTCCAAGATCTAGATCCAAGGGGTTCCCCTCACATAGAGGAGAAAGTGATTGGTGGAAATGTGGATTTAGATCTCCTCTCTCTCTTTTCCCTCAAAAACTAGCAAGAATCCATGGAGGGATTGAGAGTGAGCAAGCTCGAAGAAGGTCAACAATGGGGGAAGAACACGAGCTCAAAAGATAAGGTTGAATGGGGAAGAAGACCCCCTTTTATAGGAACTCCCGAGTCCAACCGTTATGTGCTCAGACCGCGCATGAGCGGTACTACCGCTCCATGAGCGGTACTACCGTTGGAGGAGCGGTACTACCTCTTAGCATGGTCAAAACACCACAACGAGAGAGAAAAACACGAGCTGAAAACTGCCAGAGAGGAAGAGCAGTATGAGCGGCACTACCTCTGTAGCCAGCGGTACTACTGTTGGCCGTAGCGGTACTGCCGCTTGGCCCAGCGGTACTACCGCACAAGAGCGGTACTACCGCTCCTACTGCCGCTCCTACTGCCGCTGAAACCGACACGAGAAATGCCCCCCTTGAGTCGAGGCGGTAGTGGCCCGGTACCGCAATGGTACTGCCGCTGAGGACACACAAGCGGTACTACCGCTGGGCACCGCGGTACTATCGCTCGGGCTAGACAAAAGCCACTTCCAAGAAAACAAGAACTATCATAACTTCTGCATATGAGCTCCGAATTGAGAAAACTCAAGCTTGTTGGACACAAGACGACGAGTAGCATCAAAATAGGCAGTGAAACCTCCAACCGAGAAGAACCGGAAAAACCTCCAACATCGAAAACATCATAGAAGATGCATGCGAACTCCATTTTCGATGAACTCAAGCTTGTCATCAAGATGACCATAAGCTCTAAGACTCACAAAGAGAACCAAACAAGAACCAAGAAAGATGATGCAAGGATGCAATGGTTTGAGCTCTCTACAAATGATACGGTCAAGCTACTCATTGAGAGCCCCCCTTGATAGTACGGCAACCGATCCTATAACCCGGTCTCCCAACTACCATCATGAGACCGGTAAAATAGAAAACCTATCAAGGGAAAACCTTTGCCTTGCACATGGTCCACTTGAGTTAGATGATGACGATCTTGACTCCCTCAAGTTGGACCATCTTTCTTGATTGCGTTGGCTTGATGAAGACTAGTTGATTGCTCCCCCATACTCGACTATGGGTGAGCCACTCTTCTGCACATCTACACAAGTCCATTGTCACCACAATGGACGGCAAGCTTCAAGCATTTGATCTCTTCGCGATGCTTCACTTGAATTTGCACACCGCAACCTAACCCCACAAAGAACTCTTACAAAGATCATGGGTTAGTACACAATGCGTAATTGACAATGCTTACCATACCATGGGATCGCTTGATCCCTCTCGGTACATCTCCTACGCTTTGTGGGTTGATCAACTTGATTCACTCTTTGACTTAGTCTTGATCAGCCTCTCACAAGACCAATCTTTAGGTAATTCCTTGAATAGCACATTGGTCGACACAAACTCTCCTTGAAACCAACACATGTAGTCCAAGAAAAGCCTATGGACAAAACCTTCAAATATAACTCAAGGCAACCATTAGTCCATAGAGATTGTCATCAATTACCAAAACCAAACATGGGGGCACCGCATGTTCTTTCACCTACCCCCTGGGTGCACCCCCCTACCTCGTGGCCACCTCGTGTGCTCTCCAGACTCCATTTTCCTACACGTTACGTATTTTGGTCGGTAAAAATTCATTATATAATCTCCCGGAGGTTTTGATACCCGTATCACGCAATTATCCTTTGTTTGTGTTTCGAGTTGTTGCTGCTGTAGATTAGAGCAAGATGTCTTCGCAAGAGTCAGTCGAGGAGAGCCGGGTGTCTCATCCGGCACCGAGATCAATGACAAACAACAATGTTGACCAGTTTGGGCCAGCAACGTAGGAAGAGATGGAGGCTGATTTGAAGAGAATAGATGCCATGGAGGAGGATCAAGAAGTCACTTCTCGCTTCCGAGCTGGATTCACAATGGGGGAACTGTAGAGCTCTCTATTCCAAACTCGGTTATCCCTTCCAATGTTAGATTTCTTTCTTATGAGAATATCAAAAAGAGTGTCACTGGTTCTCCCGCAGCTATGTAGCACCCTTGGGTGCAGGGAGCTTTGGCTGTTACAGGAAAGCTTCGAAAGGAAATAATGGACCTCAAGCAGCAAATCAATAAGCTCTAGGAGGAAAATCATATCTTGAGGGGCATCATTGCCAAGAGTATCACATCACCATCCCTGAAAAGAGAGATATAATCACATGGGTATGGGCACTCCCCTTCGCAACTGCCAAGCTTGGGGGAGTGCCCCGGTATCGTATCACCATCACATCTATCTTTACCGTTTTTCTTAGTTCGATCCTTTTGGTAATATCTTGATCTAGTAGAATAAAGTTTTAGTATGATCTAGTCGTGAGTTTTGCTTTATGATTCTTCTATGTAATCGAGTGTGTGAGCTATATATAATAAAGATTAGTGTTGAGTCAAGGGATTGATTATTTTGCCATGATCTTAAGTGAATAAAAGAAAAGAGAAAGAATAAAAAGGTAAACAAAGAGATCATATGGATCTTATGGAGAGTAATGAGCTCACATATAAAAAGTATGATGAATAAAAGCTATTGAGAGTTGACAAACATAGTTTTGGTCATCGTTGCAATTAATAGGAAGTAATAAAGAAAGAGAGGTCTTCACATATAAATATACTATCTTGGACATCTTTTATGACTGTGAGCACTCATTAAAATATGACATGCTAAAGAGTTGATGTTGGACAAGGAAGACAACGTAATGGGTTATGGTTTCTTACATCTGAGATAAATTATATTGTCATGGATCATCCAACATGGTTGAGCTTGCCTTTCCCCCTCATGCTAGCCAAATTCTTTGCACCAAGTAGAGATACTACTTATGCTTCCAAATATCCCTAAACCCAGTTTTGCCATGAGAGTCCACCATACCTACCTATGGATTGAGTAAGATCCCTCAAGTAAGTTGTCATCGATGCAAGCAATAAAAATTGCTCTCTAAATATGTATGACTTATTAGTGTGGGAGAAAATAAGCTTTATACGATCGTGTGATGTGGAAGAAATAAAAGCGACGGACTGCATAATAAAGGTCCATATCACAAGTGGTAATATAAAGTGACGTTCTTTCGCATTAAGATTTTTTGCATTCAACCATAAAAGTGCATGACAACCTCTGCTTCCCTCTGTGAAGGGCCTATCTTTTACTTTTATCTCCTACCTTGCATAAGAGTCATGGTGATCTGCACCCTTCCTTTTTAAATTTTATCTTTTGGCAAGCACAACATGTTGGAAAGATCTTGGTATATATGGATAATTGGATGTGAGTTTTCATGAGCTATTATTGTTGACATTATCCTTGAGGTAAAACGTTGGGAGGCAAAACTATAAGCCCCTATCTTTCTCTGTGTCCGATTAAAACTCCATACCCATAAGTATTGCGTAAGTGTTAGCAATTGTGAAAGACTATATGATAGTTGAGTATGTGGACTTGCTGAAAAGCTCTTATATATTGACTCTTTCCTATGTTATGATAAATTGCAATTGCTCCAATGACTGAGATTATAGTTTGCTAGTTTTCAATGAAGTTTATGATTCATACTTGAAATTGTGATTGAATTCTTACTGTAGCATAAGAGATCATATGACAAGAATTATATAAGTTGTTGTTCTAAGAATGATCATGATGTCCTCATGTCCGTATTTTATTTTTATCGACACCTCTATCTCTAAACATGTGGACATATTTTTCGATCCCGGCTTTCGCTTGAGGACAAGCGAGGTCTAAGCTTGGGGGAGTTGATACGTCCATTTTGCATCATGCTTTTATATCGATATTTATTGCATTATGGGCTGTTATTACACATTATGTAACAATACTTATGCCTATTCTCTCTTATTTTACAAGGTTTACATAAAGAGGGAGAATGCCGGCAGCTTGGATTCTGGGATGGAAAAGGAGCAAATATTATAGACCTATTCTGCACAGCTCCAAAAGTCCCGAAACTTCACGGAAGTCATTTTCAGAATATATAAAAAATACCGAGCGCAAGAAGTTCACCATGGGGGCCACACCCTGCCCACGAGGGTGGGGGCACACACTACCCCCTGGGCGCACCCTAATACGTCTCCAACGTATCTATAATTTTTGATTGTTCCATGCTATGTTATCTACTATTTTGGACATTATTGGGCTTTATTATCCACCTTTATATTATTTTTGGGACTAACCTATTAATCGAAGGCCTAGCCCAGAATTGCTATTTTTTTGCCTATTTTAGGGTTTCAAAGAAAAGGAATATCAAACGGAGTCCAAACGGAATGAAGCCTTAGGGAACGTGATTTTCTCATCAAACATGATCCAGGAGACTTGGACCCTATGTCAAGCAACCAACAGGGAGGCCACGAGGTAGGG
>NC_041388.1:298429999-298452540 GCF_002162155.2 Triticum dicoccoides | reverse complement strand
TTGCTCCACCGACGTACTTCTTCCTCCTCTATATACCTACGTACCCCCAAACGATTAGATACGGAGCCAAAACCCTAATTCCACCACCGTAACTTTCTGTATACACGAGATCCCCTCTTGGGGCCTGTTCCGGAGCTCCACCGAAGGGAGCATCGATCACGGAGGGCTTCTACATCAACACCATAGCCTCTCCGATGAAGTGTGACTAGTTTACCTTAGACCTACGGGTCCATAGTTATTAGCTAGGTGGCTTCTTCTCTCTTTTTGGATCTCAATACAAAGTTCTCCCCCTCTCTTGTGGAGATCTATTCGATGTAATCTTCTTTTGCGGTGTGTTTGTTGAGACTGATGAATTGTGGGTTTATCATCAAGTTTATCTATGAACAATATTCGAATCTTCTCTGAATTCTTTTATGTATGATTGGCTATCTTTGCAAGTCTCTTCGAATTATCAGTTTGGTTTGGCCTACTAGATTGATCTTTCTTGCAATGGGAGGAGTGCTTAGCTTTGGGTTCAATCTTGCGGTGTCCTTTCCCAGTGACAGTAGGGGCAGCAAGGCACGTATTGTATTGTTGCCATCAAGGATAACAACATGGGGTTTTTATCATATTGCATGAATTTATCCCTCTACATCATGTCATCTTGCTTAAGGCGTTACTCTGTTCTTATGAACTTAATACTCTAGATGCATGCTGGATAGCGGTCGATGAGTGGAGTAATATTAGTAGATGCAGGAAGGAGTCGGTCTACTTGTCTTGGACGTGATGCCTACATACATGATCATACCTAGATATTCTCATAACTATGCTCAATTCTGTCAATTGCTCAACAGTAATTCGTTCACCCACCGTAAAAAATACTTATGCTCTTGAGAGAAGCCACTAGCGAAACCTATGGCCCCTGGGTCTATCTTCATCATATTAAATCTTCCAATACTTAGTTATTTTCATTGCTTTTATTTTACTTTGCATCTTTATCATAAAAATACCCAAAATATTATCTTATCATATCTTTCAGATCTCACTCTCGTAAGTGACCGTGTAGGGATTGACAACCCCTTATCGCATTGGTTGCGAGGATTTATTTGTTTTGTGTAGGTGCGAGGGACTCGCACGTAGCCTCCTACCGGATTGGTACCTTGGTTCTCAAAAACTGAGCAAAATACTTACGCTACTTTGCTGCATCACCATTTCCTCCTCAAGGGAAAACCAACGCAATGCTCAAGAGGTAGCAAGAAGGATTTCTGGCGCCGTTGCCGGGGAGGTCTACGCAAAAGTCAACATACCAAGTACCCATCACATACCCTTATCTCCCGCATTACATTATTTGCCATTTGCCTCTCGTTTTCCTCTCCCCCACTTCACCCTTGTCGTTTTATTCGCCCTCTCTCTCTCTATCCTCCCTCTCTTTCTCTATTTGTCGTTTTATTTGCCCGTTCCTTGTTTGCTTGTGTGTTGGATTGCTTGCTTGTCACGATGGCTCAAGATAACACTAAATTGTGTGACTTTACCAATACCAACAACAAAGATTTTATTAGCACTCCGATTGCTCCTCTTACCGATGCTCAATCTTGTGAAATTAATGCTGCCTTGCTGAATCTTGTCATGAAAGATCCGTTTTCTAGCCTTCCTAGTGAAGATGCTGCTACCCATCTAAATAGCTTCGTTGATTTGTGTGATATGCAAAAGAAGAAAGATGTGTACAATGATATTGTTAAATTGAAGCTATTTTCTTTTTCGATTAGAGATCGTGCTAAAGCTTGGTTTTCATCTTTGCCTAAAAATAGTATTGATTCTTGGAATAAGTGCAAAGATGCTTTTATATCTAAGTATTTGCCTCCCGCTAAGATCATCTCTCTTAGAAACGATATTATGAATTTTAAGCAACTTGATCATGAACATGTTGCACAAGCTTGGGAGAGGATGAAATTAATGATACGTAATTGCCCTACTCATGGTTTGGATTTGTGGATGATTATACGAAAATTTTATGCCAGATTGAATTTTCCTTCTAGAAATCTTTTAGATTCGGCCGCGGGAGGCACTTTTATGGAAATCACTTTAGGACAAGCTACTAAACTCCTAGATAATATTATGGCTAATTATTCTCAATGGCACACTAAAAGATCTACTAATAAGAAAGTGCATGCGATAGAAGAAATTAATGTTTTGAGTGGAAAGATGGATGAAATTATGAAATTATTTGCTAATAAAAGTGTTTCTTCTGATCCTAATGATATGCCTTTGTCTACTTTGATTGAGAATAATAATGAATCTTTGGATGTGAATTTTGTTGGTAGGAATAATTTTGGTAACAACGCGTATAGAGGAAACTTTAATCCTAGGCCTTATCCTAGTAATTACTCTAATAATTATGGTAATTCCTACAACAATTATTATGGAAATTATAATAAGATGCCCTCTGATTTTGAATCTAATATTAAAGAATTTATTACTTCACAAAAGAATTTCAATGCTTTGATTGAAGAAAAATTGCTTAAGATTGATGAGTTGCCTAGGAACGTTGATAGAATTTCTCTTGATGTTGATTCTTTGAAACATAGATCTATTCCACCTAAGCATGATATCAATGAGTCTCTCAAATCCATGAGAATTTCCATTGATCGGTGCAAAGAAACAACCGCTAGGATTCGTGCTAAGAAAGATTCCTTTATAAGAGCGTGTTCTTCTAGTTTCCATGATAATAAAGATGAAGATCTAAAAGTTATTGATGTGTCCCCTCTTAAATCTTTGTTCTGCAATATGAATCTTGATAATGATGGGACTGAATATGATCCACCTTTACCTAGAAGGTGTTCCAAGAATTCGGATTTTTTAGATCTTGACGCTAAAATTGATAAAAGTGGGATTGAATCGATCAAAACTTTAAATATTGATGAACCCACTATTTTGGATCTCAAGGAATTTAATTATGATAATTGCTCTTTGATAGATTGTATTTCCTTGTTGCAATCCATGCTAAATTCTCCTCATGCTTATAGCCAACATAAAGCTTTTACTAAACATATCGTTGATGCTTTGATGCAATCGTATGAAGAAAAAGTTGAGTTGGAAGATTCTATCCCTAGAAAACTTTATGATGAGTGGGAACCTACTATTAAAAATAAAATAAAATATCATGAATGCTACGCTTTGTGTGATTTGGGGGCTAGTGGTTCCACGATTCCAAAGACTTTGTGTGATTTGTTAGGTTTCCGTGATTTTGATGATTGCTCTCTAAACTTGCACCTTGCGGATTCCACTATTAAGAAACCGATGGGAAGAATTAATGATGTTCTTATTGTTTTAAATAGGAATTATGTGCCTATAGATTTTATCGTTCTTGATATAGATTGCAATCCTTCATGTCCTATTATTCTTGGTAGACCTTTCCTTAGAATGATTGGTGCGATTATTGATATGAAGGAAGGAAATATTAGATTCCAATTTCCGTTAAGGAAAGGCATGGAACACTTTCCTAGAAATAAAATTAAATTACCTTATGAATCTATTATGAGAGCCACTTATGGATTGCCTACCAAAGATGGCAATACCTAGATCTATCCTTTCTTTTTATGCCTAGCTAGGGGCGTTAAACGATAGCGCTTGTTGGGAGGCAACCCAATTTTACTCTTATTCCTTGATTTTTGCTCCTGTTTAGTAATAAATATTTATCTAGCCTCTGTTTTGGTTGTTTTTTTGTGTTTAATTATTGTTTGTGCCAAGTAGAACCATTGGGAAGACTTGGGGAAAGTCTTGTTAATCTTGCTGTAAAAAACAGAAACTTTAGCGCTCACGAGAACTTCTTCCATTTTTATTTGGAAAGTGATATTTAGTTAAATTTTTTGAAGATGATTAATAGATAAATTCCTCACGTCCAGCAATTTATTTTAGAATTTTTGGGGTTCCAGATCTTGCGCTAGCTACAGATTACTACAGACTGTTCTGTTTTTGACGGATTCTGTTTTCGTGTGTTGTTTCCTTATTTTGATGAATCTATGGCTAGTAAAATAGTTTATAAACCATAGAGAAGTTTGAATACAGTAGGTTTAACACCAATATAAATAAATAATGAGTTCATTACAGTACCTTGAAGTGGTCTTTTGTTTTCTTTTGCTAACGGAGCTCACGAGATTTTCTATTTTAAGTTTTGTGTTGTGAAGCTTTCAAGTTTTGGGTAAAGATTTGATGGATTATGGAACAAGGAGTGGCAAGAGCCTAAGCTTGGGGATGCCCATGGCACCCCCAAGATAATCTAAGGACACCTAAAAGCCAAAGCTTGGGGATGCCCCGGAAGGCATCCCCTCTTTCGTCTGCTTCTATCGGTAACTTTACTTGGACCTATATTTTTATTCACCACATGATATGTGTTTTGCTTGGAGCGTCTTGTATGATTTGAGTCTTTATTTTTTTAGTTTACCACAATCATCATTTCTGTACACACCTTTTGAGAGATACACACATGATTTGGAAATTATTAGAATACTCTATGTGCTTCACTTATATCTTTTGAGTTATATAGTTTTGCTCTAGTGCTTCACTTATATCTTTTAGAGCATGGTGGTGTATTTGTTTTATAGAAACTATTGATCTCTCATGCTTCACTTAGATTATTTTGAGAGTCTTAAATAGCATGGTAATTGCTTAAATAATCCTAATATGCTAGGTATACAAGATTAATAATAAAATTCTCTTATGAGTGTGTTGAATACTATGAGAAGTTTGATGCTTGATGATTGTTTTGAGATATGGAGATGGTGATATTAGAGTCATGCTAGTTGAGTAGTTGTGAATTTGAGAAATACTTGTGTTAAAGTTTGTGATTCCCATAGCATGCACGTATGGTGAACCGTTATGTGATGAAGTCGGAGCATGATTTATTTATTGATTGTCTTCCTTATGAGTGGCGGTCGGGGACGAGCGATGGTCTTTTTCTACCAATCTATCCCCCTAGGAGCATGCGCATAATACTTTGCTTTGATAACTTGTAGATTTTTACAATAAGTATATGAGTTCTTTATGTCTAATGTTGAGTCCATGGATTATACGCACTCTCACCCTTCCATCATTGTTAGCCTCTCTAATACCGCGCACCTTTCGCCGGTATCATACACCCACCATATACCTTCCTCAAAAAAGCCACCATACCTACCTATCATGGCATTTCCATAGCCGTTCCGAGATATATTGCCATGCAACTTTCCACTGTTCCGATTATCATGACACATTTCATCATTGTCATATTGCTTTGCATGATCATGTAGTTGAAATTGTATTTGTGGCAAAGCCACCGTTCATAATTCTTTCATACATGTCACTCATGAGTCATTGCATATCCCGGTACACCGCCAGAGGCATTCATATAGAGTCATATCTTGTTCTAAGTATCGAGTTGTAATTCTTGAGTTGTAAGAAAATAAAGTGCGATGATCATCATTATTAGAACATTGTACCGGTGAGGAAAGGATGATGGAGACTATGATTCCCCCACAAGTCGGGATGAGACTCCGGATGAAAAATAAAAATATATAAAAAAGAGGCCCTAAAAAAAGAAGAGAAAATGCCCAAATAAGAAAAATGAGAGAAAAAGAGAGAAGGGGCAATGCTACTATCATTTTACCACACTTGTGCTTCAAAGTAGGACCATGATCTTCATGATAGAGAGTCTCCTATGTTATCACTTTCATATACTAGTGGGAATTTTTCATTATAGAACTTGGCTTGTATATTCCAATGACGGGCTTCCTCAAAATGCCCTAGGTCTTCGTGAGCAAGCAAGTTGGATGCACACCCACTTAGTTTCTTTTTGAGCTTTCATATACTTATAGCTCTAGTGCATCCGTTGCATGGAAATACCTACTCACTCACATTGATATCTATTGATGGGCATCTCCATAGCCCGTTGATACGCCTAGTCGATGTGAGACTATCTTCTCCCTTTTTGTCTCCTCCACAACCACCATTCTATTCAACCTAAAGTGCTATGTCCATGGCTCATGCTCATGCATTGCGTGAAGATTGAAAAAGTTTTGAGAATGTCAAAAGTATGAAACAATTGCGTGGCTTGTCATCGGGGTTGTGCGTGATTTAAATACTTTGTGTGGTGAAGATAGAGCATAGCCAGACTATATGATTTTGTAGGGATAACATTCTTTGGCCATTTTATTTTGAGAAGACATAATTGCTTAGTTAGTATGCTTGAAGTATTATTATTTCTATGTCAATATTAAACTTTTATATTGAATCTTTCGGATCTGAATATGCATGCCACAACTAAGAAGAATTACATTGAAATTATGCCTAGTAGCATTCCACATAAAAAATTCTGTTTTTATCATTTACCTACTCGAGGAAGAGCAGGAATTAAGCTTGGGGATGCTTGATACATCTCCAACGTATCTATAAGTTTTGATTGCTCCATGCTATATTATCTACTAATTTGGACATTATTGGGCTTTATTATCCACTTTTATATTATTTTTGGGACTAACCTATTAACCGAAGGCCCAGCCCAGAATTGCTGTTGTTTTGCCTATTTTAGGGTTTCGAAGAAAAGGAATATCAAACGGGGTCCAAACGGAATGAAACCTTCGGGAACGTGATTTTCTCACCGAACATGATCCAGGAGACTTGGACCCTACGTCAAGCAACTAACAGGGACGCCACGAGGTAGGGGGGCGTGCCTACCCCCCCCCCCCCGGCGTGCCCTCCACCCTCGTGGGCCCTCTGTTGCTCCAGCGACGTACTTCTTCCTCCTATATATACCTCTGTACCCCCAAACGATCAGATACGGAGCCAAAATCCTAATTCCACCACCGTAACTTTCTATATCCATGAGATCCTATCTTGGGGCCTGTTTCGGAGCTCCGCCGGAGGGGGCATCGAAAACGGAGGTCTTCTACATCAACACCATAGCCTCTCCGATGAAGTGTGAGTAGTTTACCTCAGACCTACGGGTCCATAGTTATTAGCTAGATGGCTTCTTCTCTCTTTTTGGATCTCAATACAAAGTTCTCCCCCTCTCTTGTGGAGATCTATTCGATGTAATCTTCTTTTGCGGTGTGTTTGTTGAGAACGATGAATTGTGGGTTTATGATCAAGTTTATCTATGAACAATCTTTGAATCTTCTCTGAATTCTTTTATGTATGATTGGTTATCTTTGCAAGTCTCTTCGAATCATCAGTTTGGTTTGGCCTACTAGATTGATCTTTCTTGCAATGGGAGAAGTGCTTAGCTTTGGGTTCAATCTTGCGGTGTCCTTTCCCAGTGACAGTAGGGGCAGCAAGGCACATATTGTATTGTTACCATCGAGGATAACAAGATGGGGGTTTTATCATATTGCATGAATTTATCCCTCTACATCATGTCATCTTGCTTAAGGCGTTACTCTGTTCTTATGAACTTAATACTCTAGGTGCATGCTGGATAGCGGTCGATGTGTGGAGTAATAGTAGTAGATGCAGGCAGGAGTCGGTCTACTTGTCTTGGACGTGATGCCTATATACATGATCATACCTAGATATTCTCATAACTATGCTCAATTCTGTCAATTGCTCAACAGTAATTCGTTCACCCACCATAAAATACTTATGCTCTTGAGAGAAGCCACTAGTGAAACCTATGGCCCCCGGGTCTATCTTCATCATATTAAATCTTCCAATACTTAGTTATTTTCATTGCTTTTATTTTACTTTGCATCTTTATCATAAAAATACCAAAAATATTATCTTATCATATCTATTAGATCTCACTCTCGTAAGTGATCGTGTAGGGATTGACAACCCCTTATCGCGTTGGTTGCGAGGATTTATTTGTTTTGTGTAGGTGTGAGGGACTCGCGCATAGCCTCCTACTGGATTGATAGCTTGGTTCTCAAAAACTGAGGGAAATACTTACGCTACTTTGCTGCATCACCCTTTCCTCTTCAAGGGAAAACCAACGCAATGCTCAAGAGGTAGCCCACCCCCCTACCTCGTGGGCCCCCTGGTGGCCCTCCGATGTCCATCTTATGCTATATGAAGTCTTTCGATGAGGAAAAAAATCATAAGCCATCTTTCAGGACGAGACTCCGCTGCCACGAGGCGGAACCTTGGCGGAACCAATCTAGGGCTCTGGCGGAGCTATTCTGTCGGGGAAACTTCCCTCCGGGAGAGGGAAATCATTCCCATCATCATCACCGATGCTCCTCTCATTGGGAGATGACAATCTCCACCAACATCTTCACCAGCACCATCTCCTCTCAAAACCCTAGTTCATCTCTTGTATCCAATTCTTGTCTCCAAGTCCGGGATTGGTACCTGTGGGTTGCTAGTAGTGTTAATTACTCCTTGTAGTTGATTCTAGTTGGTTTATTTGGTGGTAGATCATATGTTCAGATCCTATATGCACATTAATACCCCTCTGATTATGAACATGAATATCCTTTGTGAGTAGTTATGTTTGTTCCTGAGGACATGGGAGAAGTCTTGCTATTAGTAGTCATGTGAATTTGGTATTCGTTCGATATTTTGATGAGATGTATGTTGTCTCTCCTCTAGTGGTGTTATGTGAACGTCGACTACATGACACTTCACCATTATTTGGGCCTAGAGGAAGGCATTGGGAAGTAATAAGTAGATGATGGGTTGCTAGAGTGACAGAAGTTGAAACCCTAGTTTATGCGTTGCTTCATAAGGGGCTGATTTGGATCCACATGTTTCATGCTATGGTTAGGTTTACCTTAATACTTTTGTTGTAGTTGCGGATGCTTGCAATAGAGGTTAATCATAAGTGGGATGCTTGTCCAAGTAAGGATAGCACCCAAGCACTGGTCCACCCACATACCAAATTATCAAAGTACCGAACGCGAATCATATGAACGTGATGAAAACTAGCTTGACGAGATTCCCATGTGTCCTCGGGAGCGCTTTACATCATATAAGAGTTTGTCCAGGCTTGTCCTTTGCTACAAAAAGGATTGGGCCACCTTGCTGCACATTATTTACTTTTGTTACTTGTTGCTCATTACCAATTATATTATCACAAAACTATCTGTTACCTATAATTTCAGTGCTCACAGAGAATACCTTGATGAAAATTGCTTATCATTTCCTTCTGCTCCTCGTTGGGTTCGACACTCTTACTTACCGAAAGGACTTCGATAGATCCCCTATACTTGTGGGTCATCAACACTGACGGACGATAATTCAACAAAGGATCTGACAGTCCATAACGGAACTGATGTGAGCATTGACACACAATCAGAGGAAGAAACAATGCAAAGGCATAGGATTATAGAAACAACTGACTAACTCAAAGTTTAAATGCAAAGGAATTTATGATTTCCAAATCAAGGGATCAGACGTAGAGGCTCTAATCAAGAGATAAGTAAGTTGAATAGACATAGATTGACAATCTATTATGGTTTGATTTGCCGAGAACCAGCTCATATCTGGATTGACGTCTGAGCCGGAAGGATAATTAATAAGGGTCAACTAATGATTGCGTGCATTCACACACAATAAATCATTAGGCTCAAAATGTCAAGGACAAGGGATGTCAACGAAGACTACTAGACATATGGGATTAACCATAATATAAGTAAGCAAGAATTTCAAGAGCAATAGGCTGCTGAGGATTTTCGGAAGATCGAATAGCATTTCGAAGAATTTTATGAAACACATGATCAATTGGGGATGAACGAATCCTCGATAAGTGTGAGGAATTATTTGCAAGTGTATTCACACTGAAAAGAGCTAACAATAGGCACAAAGGATTCTCGGGATATTGGAAAATATTATGTGGTATCTAGTAAGAACAAGGGCAACTTGGAATGAAGGTATGGACGGCGAGTGTATGTATTTATCCATAGGGATATATCGGTGATAGGGAATTGCAAAAGCGATGGGCACGGAGTCTTGATAGAACTTCGGAGAGTATCTTCGGAATCTTCTGGTGCAGCAAGCGATCATCTGGAGTGATGGGCTCTCCGGAGAAAGTACTATCGACAACCTAAAGTTAGAGTTTAGCAAAATCATTTAACCCGAATAGAAGAGAGATCAGAATCCCAGAGTATAAGTCGAGGAATAAAAGATCCTAATACCACCCAATGGCGACGTGGGCCCGTAAGCCACAGAGCCATGTTAGTAAAAGTTTAGCAATGACTAGACTCAACTTCGGCCAAGGAGTTGGAAAGGGGATTCCTACAGGAGTCGGCTCTGATACCAACTTGTGACACCCTAATTTGACCGTACACTAATCATGCACGCAAATGTGTACGACCAATATCAGGGACTCACGGGAAGATATCACAACACAACTCTAGACACAAATTAAAATGATACAAGCTTTATATTACAAGGTAGGGGCCTCGAGGGCTCGAATACAAATGCTCAAAGACACAAGAGTCCGTGAAAGCAATAATATCTCAGTACAAACATAAGGTTAAACAAGGTGCCATAAGATGGCTAGAACAAAACTAGCAACAATCGAAAAGGCAAGGCCTCCTGCCTGGGACCTCCTAACTACTCCTCGAAGTCGAACTCCACATAGAAACATCCTCGGGGTCCTCTAGCTCCTGGACTCCAGCATCTGGTTGCGACAACCAGATATAGGAAGGGGGAAAGGGGGAGCAAAGCAACTGTGAGTACTCATCCAAAGTACTCGCAAGCAAGGATCTACACTACATATGCATTGTTTGTTGGGGAACGTAGCAGAAATTCAAAATTTTCCTACGCGTCACCAAGATCTATCTATGGAGAGACCAGCAACGAGTAGAAAGAGAGTGCATCTACATACCCTTGTAGATCGCTAAGCGGAAGCGTTCAAGTGAACGGGGTTGATGGAGTCGTACTCGTCGTGATTCAGATCACCGATGATCCTAGTGCCGAACGGACGGCACCTCCGCGTTCAACACACGTACAGCCCGGTGACGTCTCCCATGCCTTGATCCAGCAAGGAGAGAGGGAGAGGTTGAGGAAGACTCCATCCAACAGCAGCACAACGGCGTGGTGGTGGTGGAGGAGCGTGGCAATCCCGCAGGGCTTCGCCAAGCACCATGGGAGAGGAGGAGGAGGAGGAGAGACAGGGCTGCACCAAGAGAGATCAAATCGCGTGTTATGGGCAGCCCCATGCCTCAATATATATAGGGGGGAAGGAGGCTGCGCCCCCTTTAGGGTTTTCCACCCCAAGGGGCGGCGGACAGCCTCCAGATGGCATCTGGTGCGGCGGCCAAGAGGGGGGGAGGAGTCCATCCTCCCCAAGGCACCTCGGAGGTGCCTTCCCCCTTGAGGACTCTTCCCTCTAGGGTTCCCTAGGCGCATGGGCCTCTTGGGGCTGGTTCCCTTGGCCCATGTAGGCCAAGGCGCACCCCCTACAGCCCATGTGGCCCCCCGGGGCAGGTGGCCCCACCCGGTGGGCCCCCGGGACCCTTCCGGTGGTCCCGGTACAATACCGATGACCCCGAAACTTGTCCCGATGGCCGAAACAGGACTTCCTATATATAAATCTTTACCTCCGGACCATTTCGGAACTCCTCGTGACGTCCGGGATCTCATCCGGGACTCCGAACAACATTCGGTAACCACATACAAGCTTCCTTTATAACCCTAGCGTCATCGAACCTTAAGTGTGTAGACCCTACGGGTTCGGGAGACATGCAGACATGACCGAGACGTTCTCCGGTCAATAACCAACAGCAGGATCTGGATACCCATGTTGGCTCCCACATGTTCCACGATGATCTCATCGGATGAACCACGATGTCAAGGACTCAATCGATCCCGTATACAATTCCCTTTGTCTATCGGTATGTTACTTGCCCGAGATTCGATCGTCAGTATCCAATACCTTGTTCAATCTCGTTACCGGCAAGTCACTTTACTCGTTCCGTAACACATCATCTCGTGATCAACTCCTTGGTCACATTGCGCATATGATGATGTCCTACCGAGTGGGCCCAGAGATACCTCTCCGTTTACACGGAGTGACAAATCCCAGTCTCGATCCGCATAAAACAATAGATACTTTCGGAGATACCTGTAGTGCACCTTTATAGTCACCCAGTTACGTTGTGACGTTTGATACACCCAAAGCACTCCTACGGTATCCAGGAGTTACACGATCTCATGGTCAAAGGAAGAGATACTTGACATTGGCAAAGCTCTAGCAAACGAACTACACGATCTTTGTGCTATGCTTAGGATTGGGTCTTGTCCATCACATCATTCTCCTAATGATGTGATCCCGTTATCAACGACATCCAATGTCCATAGTCAGGAAACCATGACTATCCGTTGATCACAACGAGCTAGTCAACTAGAGGCTCACCAGGGACATATTGTGGTCTATGTATTCACACGTGTATTACGATTTCCGGATAATACAGTTATAGCATGAATAAAAGACATTGATCATGAACATTGAAATATAATAATACTTTTATTATTGCCTCTAGGGCATATTTCCAACAGTCTCCCACTTGCACTAGAGTCAATAATCTAGTTCACATCGCCATGTGATTAACACTCACAGGTCACATCGCCATGTGACTAATACCCAAGAGTTTACTAGAGTCAGTAGTCTAGTTCACATCACTATGTGATTAACACTCAATGAGTTTTATGTTTGATCATGTTGCTTGTGAGAGAGGTTTTAGTCAACGGGTCTGAACCTTTCAGATCCGTGTGTGCTTTACAAATCTCTATGTCATCTCCTAGATGCAGCTACCACGCTCTATTTGGAGCTATTCCAAACAACTGTTCTACTTGGAGCTATTCTAAATTATTGCTCCATTATATGTATCCGGTCTCTCTACTCAGAGCTATCCGGATAGGTGTCAAGCTTGCATCGTCGTAACCTTTACGACGAACTCTTTTACCACCTCCATAATCGAGAAAATTCCTTAGTCCACTAGTTACTAAGGATAACTTTGACCGCTGTCCTGTGAGCCATTCTTGGATCACTCTTGTACCCCTTGACTGACTCATGGCAAGGCACACTTCAGGTGCGGTACACAGCATAGCATACTGAGGAGCCTACGTCTTAAGCATAGGGGACGACCTTCGTCCTTTCTCTCTATTCTGCCGTGGTCGAGCTTTAAGTCTTAACTTCGTACCTTACAACTCAGGCAAGAACTCCTTCTTTGACTGGTCCATCTTGAACACCTTCAAGATCATGTCAAGGTATGTGCTCATTTGAAAGTATTATTAAGCATTTTGATCTATCCTTATAGATCTTGATGCTCAATGTTCAAGTAGCTTAATCCAGGCTTTCCATTGAAAAAAACTTTCAAAATAACCTTATATGCTTTCCAGAAATTCTACGTCATTTCTGATCATCAATATGTCAACAACATATCTCATCAGAAATTCTATAGTGCTCCCACTCACTTCTTTGGAAATACAAATTTCTCATAAACTTTGTACAACCCAAAATCTTTGATCATCATCAAAGCATACATTCCAACTCCAAGATGCTCACTCCAGTCCTTAGAAGGATTGCTGGAGCTAGCATACCTTTTAGCATCCTTAGGATCGACAAAACTTTTCTGATTGTATTGCATACAACCTTTCCTTACGAAAACTAGTAAGGAAACTTGTCTTGACATCCATCTGCCAGATTTCATAAATGCAGCTAATGCTAACATGATTCCGACGGACTTTAAGCATCGCTACGAGTGAGAAAATCTCATCGTAGTCAACTCCTTGAACTTGTCGGAAAACACTTCGCCACAAGTCGAGCTTCATAGATGGTGACATTACCATCCACGTCCGTCTTCTTCTTAAAAGATCCATTTATCTCAATGGATTGCCGATCATCGGGCAAGTCCATCAAAGTCCATGCTTTGTTCTGATATATGGATACTATCTCGGATTTCATGGCTTCTAACCATTTGTCGGAATTCGGGCCCACCATCGCTTCTCCATAGCTCGTAGGTTCATTGTTGTCTAGCAACATGACCTTCAAGACAGGATCACCTTACCACTCCGAAGTAGTACGTGTCCTTGTCGTCCTATGAGGTTTGGTAGTGACTTGATCCGAAGTTTCATGATCAATATCATAAGCTTCCACTTCAATTGGTGTAGGTGCCACAGGAACAACTTCCTGTGCCCTGCCACACACTAGTTGAAGAGACGGTTCAATAACCTCATCAAGTCTCCACCATCCTCCCACTCAATTCTTTCGAGAGAAACTTTTCCTCGAGAAAGGACCCGATTCTAGAAACAATCCATATTGCTTTCGGATCTGAATTAGGAGGTATACCCAACTGTTTTGGGTGTCCTATGAAGATGCATTTTATCCGCTTTGGGTTCGAGCTTAATCCTGAAACTTTTTCACATAAGCGTCGCAGCCCCAAACCTTTAAGAAACGACAACTTAGGTTTCTCTAAACCATAATTCATACGTTGTCATCTCATCGGAATTACGTGGTGCCCTATTTAAAGTGAATGTGGTTGTCTCTAATGCCTAACCCATGAACGATAGTGGTAATTCGATAAGAGACATCATGGTACGCACCATATCCAATAGGGTGCAACTATGATGTTCGGACACACCATCACACTATGGTGTTCCAGGCGGTATTAATTGCGAAACAATTTCCACAATGTCTTAATTGTGTGCCAAAACTCGTAACTCAGATATTCATCTCTATGATCATATCATAGACATTTTATCCTACTGTCATAATGATCTTCTACTTCACTCTGAAATTATTTGAACCATTCAATAATTCAGACTTGTGTTTCATCAAGTAAATATTCTCAACATCTACTCGAATCATCTGTGAAGTAAGAACATAACGATATTCACTGCATGCCTCAGCACTCATTGGACTGCACACATCAAAATGTGTTGCTTCCAACAAGTTGCTATCTTGTTCCATTTTACTGAAACTGAGGCTTTTCAGTCATCTTGCCTATGTGGTATGATTTGCATATCTCAAGTGATTTAAAATCAAGTGAGTTCAAACGGTCCATTTGCATGGAGTTTCTTCATGCATATATACCAATAGACATGGTTCGCATGCCTCAAACTTTTCAAAAACGAGTGAGTCCAAAGATCCATCAACATGGAGCTTCTTCATGCGTTTTATACCATTATGACTTACATGGCAGTGCCACAAGTAAGTGGTACTATCATTACTATCTTATATCTTTTGGCCTGAAAATGTGTATCACTACGATCGAGATTCAATAAACCATTCAGGTTTAATACTAATCTTGATGGTAGAGGGAGCGTGCGATGTTTGATTATATCAAACTTGGAAACACTTCCAACACATACCGTCAGCTCTCCTTTAGCTAGTCTCCGTTTATTCCGTAGCTTTTATTTCGAGTTACTAACACTTAGCAACCGAACCGGTATCTAATACCCTGGTGCTACTAGGAGTACTAGTAAAGTACACATTAACATAATGTATATCCAATATACTTCTATCGACCTTGCCAGCCTTCTCATCTACCAAGTATCAAGGGTAATGTTGCTCCAGTGGCTGTTCCCCTTATTACAGAAGCACTTAGTCTCGGGTTTGGGTTCAACCTCGGGTTTCTTCATTGGTGCAGCAGCTGATTTGCCGTTTCATGAAGTATCCCTTCTTTCCCTTGCCCTTCTTGAAACTAGTGGTTTCATCAACCATCAACAATTGATGCTCCTTCTTGATTTCTACTTTCGCGATGTCAAACAACGCGAATACCTCAAGGATCATCATCTCTATCCTTGATATGTTATAGTTCATCACGAAGCTCTTAGCAGCTTGGTGGCAATGACTTTGGGGAAACATCACTATCTCATCTAGAAGATCAACTCCCACTCGATTCAAGTGATTGTTGCACTCAGACAATCTGAGCACAAGCTCAACGATTGAGCTTTTCTCCCTTAGTTTGCAGGCCAAGAAAATCATCGGAGGTCTTATACCTCTTGACATGGGCACGAGCTTGAAATCCCAATTTCAGCCCTCGAAACATCTCATATGTTCCGCGATGTTTCGAAAACGTCTTTGGTGCCTCTACTTAAACCATTTAACTGAACTATCACGTAGTTATCAAAACGTGTATGTTCGATGTTCGAAACATCCACAAACGACGTTTGGGGTTCAGCACACTGAGCAGTGCATTAAGGACATAAGCTTTCTACTGTTCGCATAATCGCTACTATCAACTTTCAACTATATTTTCTCTAGGAACATATCTAAAACAGTAGAACTAAAGCGCGAGCTACGACATAATTTGCAAAAGGTCTTTTGACTATGTTCAAGATAATTAAGTTCATCTTATGAACTCCCACTCAGATAGACATCCCTCTGGTCATCTAAGTGATCACATGATCCGAGTCAACTAGGCCGTGTCCGATCATCACGTGAGACGGACTAGTTAACGTCGGTGAACATCTTCATGTTGATCGTATCTACTATACGACTCATGCTCGACCTTTCGGTCTCCGTGTTCTGAGGCCATGTCTGTACATGCTAGGCTCGTCAAGTTAACCCTAAGTGTTTTCGCTGTGTAAAACTGTCTTACACCCGTTGTATGTGAACGTAAGAATCCATCACACCCGATCATCATGTGGTGCTTAGAAGCGACGAACTGTAGCAACGGTGCACAGTTAGGGGAGAACACTTCTTGAAATTGTTGTAAGGGATCATCTTATTTACTACCGTCGTTCTAAGTAAACAAGATGCATAAACATGATAAACATCACATGCAATCAAATAGTGACATGATATGGCCAATATCATTTTGCTCCTTTTGATCTTCATCTTCGGGGCTCCATGATCATCATCGTCACCGGCATGACACCATGATCTCCATCATCATGATCTCCATCATCGTGTCTTCATGAAGTTGTCACGCCAACGACTACTTCTACTTCTATGGCTAACGCGTTTAGCAATAAAGTAAAGTAATTTACATGGCGTTGTTCAATGACACGCGGGTCATACAATAAATAAAGACAACTCCTATGGCTCCTGCCGGTTGTCATACTCATCGACATGCAAGTCGTGAATCCTATTACAAGAACATGATCAATCTCATACATCACATATATCATTCATCACATCCTTTTGGCCATATCACATCACATAGCATACCCTGCAAAAACAAGTTAGACATCCTCTAATTGTTGTTGCATGTTTTACGTGGCTGCTATGGGTTTCTAGCAAGAACGTTTCTTACCTACGCAATACCACAACGTGATATGCCAATTGCTATTTACCCTTCATAAGGACCCTTTTCATCGAATCCGTTCCGACTAAAGTGGGAGAGACTGGCACCCGCTAGCCACCTTATGCACCAAGTGCATGTCAATCGGTGGAACCTGTCTCACGTAAGAGTACGTGTAAGGTCGGTCCGGGCCGCTTCATCCCACAATACCGTCGAAACAAGATTGGACTAGTAACGGTAAGCATATTGAACAACATCAACGCCCACAACTACTTTGTGTTCTACTCGTGCAAAGAATCTACGCAATAGACCTAGCTCATGATGCCACTGTTGGGGAACGTAGCAGAAATTCAAAATTTTCCTACGCGTCACCAAGATCTATCTATGGAGAGACCAGCAATGAGTAGAAAGAGAGTGCATCTACATACCCTTGTAGATCGCTAAGCGGAAGCGTTCAAGTGAACGGGGTTGATGGAGTCGTACTCATCGTGATTCAGATCACCGATGATCCTAGTGCCGAACGGACGGCACCTCCGCGTTCAACACACGTACAGCCCGGTGACGTCTCCCATGCCTTGATCCAGCAAGGAGAGAGGGAGAGGTTGAGGAAGACTCCATCCAACAGTAGCACAACGGCGTGGTGGTGGTGGAGGAGCGTGGCAATCCCGCAGGGCTTCGCCAAGCACCATGGGAGAGGAGGAGGAGGAGGAGAGATAGGGCTGCACCAAGAGAGATCAAATCGCGTGTTATGGGCAGCCCCATGCCTCAATATATATAGGGGGAAGGAGGCTGCGCCCCCTTTAGGGTTTTCCACCCCAAGGGGCGGCGGACAGCCTCCAGATGGCATCTGGTGCGGCGGCCAAGAGGGGGGGAGGAGTCCATCCTCCCCAAGGCACCTCGGAGGTGCCTTCCCCCTTGAGGACTCTTCCCTCTAGGGTTCCCTAGGCGCATGGGCCTCTTGGGGCTGGTGCCCTTGGCCCATGTAGGCCAAGGCGCACCCCCACAGCCCATGTGGCCCCCCGGGGCAGGTGGCCCCACCCGGTGGGCCCCCGGGACCCTTCCGGTGGTCCCGGTACAATACCGATGACCCCGAAACTTGTCCCGATGGCCGAAACAGGACTTCCTATATATAAATCTTTACCTCCGGACCATTCCGGAACTCCTCATGACGTCCGGGATCTCATCCGGGACTCCGAACAACATTCGGTAACCACATACAAGCTTCCTTTATAACCCTAGCGTCATCGAACCTTAAGTGTGTAGACCCTACGGGTTCGGGAGACATGCAGACATGACCGAGACGTTCTCCGGTCAATAACCAACAGCGGGATCTGGACACCCATGTTGGCTCCCACATGTTCCACGATGATCTCATCGGATGAACCACGATGTCAAGGACTCAATCGATCCCGTATACAATTCCCTTTGTCTATCGGTATGTTACTTGCCCGAGATTCGATCGTCGGTATCCAATACCTTGTTCAATCTCGTTACCGGCAAGTCACTTTACTCGTTCCGTAACACATCATCCCGTGATCAACTCCTTGGTCACATTGCGCATATGATGATGTCCTACCGAGTGGGCCCAGAGATACCTCTCCGTTTACATGGAGTGACAAATCCCAGTCTCGATCCGCATAAAACAATAGATACTTTCGGAGATACCTGTAGTGCACCTTTATAGTCACCCAGTTACGTTGTGACGTTTGATACACCCAAAGCACTCCTACGGTATCCAGGAGTTACACGATCTCATGGTCAAAGGAAGAGATACTTGACATTGGCAAAGCTCTAGCAAACGAACTACACGATCTTTGTGCTATGCTTAGGATTGGGTCTTGTCCATCACATCATTCTCCTAATGATGTGATCCCGTTATCAACGACATCCAATGTCCATAGCCAGGAAACCATGACTATCTGTTGATCACAACGAGCTAGTCAACTAGAGGCTCACTAGGGACATATTGTGGTCTATGTATTCACACGTGTATTACGATTTCCGGATAATACAGTTATAGCATGAATAAAAGACAATTATCATGAACAAGGAAATATAATAATAATACTTTTATTATTGCCTCTAGGGCATATTTCCAACATTGTTATCAATAAAATGGGTAGTATCTGTGGACTGAACTGCAGAATGCCAGAATAAGAGGGGGATAGCTAGTCCTATCGAAGACTACGCTTCTGGCAACCTCCATCTTGAAGCATGTAGAAGAGAATAGATGGTAAGTTCACCAAGTATCAGCGTATAGCATAGTCCTACCCGGCGATCCTCTCCTCGTCGCCCTGTGAGAGAGCGATCACCGGGTTGTATCTGGCACTTGGAAGGTTGTGTTTTATTGAGTATCTGGTTCTAGTTGTCATAAGGTCGAGGTACAACTCCGGGTATTCCTTTTACTGAGGGACACGACTATTTGAATAGATAAACTTCCCTGTAGGGATGCACCACATTTCCCAACATGTTCGATCCCTCTGGCTGGACACACTTTCCTGGGTCATGCCCGGCCTCGAAAGATCAACACATCGCAACCCTACCTAGGCACAACAGAGAGGTCAGCATGCCAGTCTACATCCTAAGCGCGCAGGGGTCTGGGCCCATCACCCATTGCACACCTGCACGTTGCGTACGCGGACGGTGAGCAGACCTAGCAACCTCTTGCGTTACGCAGTCCAACCAGGCGCGCGCCGCTCAGCGCTGACGTCAAGAAGGCTTCGGCTGATACCACGACGTCGAGTGCCCATAACTGTTCCCGCATAGTTGGTTAGTGCGTGTAGGCCAGTGGCCAGACTCAGATCAAATACCAAGATCTCGTTAAGCGTGTTAATTGATGTAACCGTGAACGCCGACCACGGCCAGGCCCACCTCTCTCCTAGGTGGTCTCAACCTGCCATGTCGCTCTGCCACAAAGTAACAGTCGGGGGCCGTCGGGAACCCATGCCCACCACTACCGGGATGGAACCACCTGTCCTTTCAGCCCCCACACCGGAATCACTCGCGGGTACTCTACGAGCTAACCCGTCTTTAGTCACCACATGCATCATGTATAAGATATATAGTATATACCCGTGATCACCTCCCGAGTGATCACGGCCCGATAGTATAGCATGGCAGACGGACAAGAATGTAGGGCCACTGATGGAATACTGGCATCCTATACTAGACATTTAGGATTGCAGGTAAAGGTAACAACAGTAGTAGAAAAGACAGGCTATGCATCAGAATAGGATTAACAGAAAGCAGCAACATGCTACACTACTCTAATGCAAGCAGTAGAGAGAAGAATAGGCGATATCGGGTTGATCAAGGGGGGCTTTCCTGTTTGCTCTGGAAAGAAGGACGGGTCGACGGTGACGTAGTTGTACTCAGTGTCATCAGCGCCGGTCTCAGGGTCTACCGGAGAAGAAGAGGGGTGGAGAAATAGTAAATATGACACAAACAAAGGAGCACAAAAATATAACAAGGCAATACATGGTGACAAGAATGATCTAACGCAGGGATAGGTGATACCCGCAAACGAGAAAACATCCGGGAAAGTATTCCCGGTGTCTGATGTTTTCGAGCAGATGAAACAGAGGTGGATTGTTGCATGTTTGCTATGCTAGGGACGTGCGGTAGACGAACGGACTGCGTACTCGAATGTGTCACGTTTTTCTGAGCAACTTTCATGTACAAAGTATTTTCAACCGAGTTACGGATTATTTTATATTAATTTTAGAAGTTTTATACCTTTTCTAAAAATTCTGGAATTTAATATTAATTCAAAATTTGAATAGCTAAATGCTAGGTGCACATAGAAAGTGTACACAACATAACGTATGCGAGGCTGATAGTGAGGTCGTGGGCTGAGTCAGCATGTCAAATGTTGACCAGTTGACTGGTCATCTGGGTCAATAGGGGCCCACCTGTCATTGACTGGGGCAATCCCAGTCAGCATTTGACTGGTCAATGGGACCAGTGGGACCCCATTGTAAGTGACAGCAAGATGCACATGTGTTTTGTTAACATTTGACTGGTCTATTCACCAGAGTTTTGTTAACGTTTTAATTAATCTAACTAGCAAGATGCACATGCATTGCATGGAACATCAAGATGTGGAGAGGGATGTGGGTATCTTTTTGCTAAATTGCCATAGTTTCCTTCCTATCCATCAGATATAAATTGAATGGCCTATATTGGAGGATGGCAGGCACACCATCATCACCAACTCCGTTATATATATATATAGTAATAATAACTAGCAAGATGCCCGTGCGTTGCACGGAACATCAAGATGCATTTGTATGAGTAGTTTATCTTCCCGGAGAAAAGGATGAATGAGAGAAGGCCTTATCTGCAAACATGGAGAGGAGTGCGGGTCAATTGTCATAGTTTCCTTCCTATCCGTCAGATATAGATCGGACGACCTATATTGCAGGATGGCAGGCACACCATCATAATCAACTCTGCTTTTTATAAGAGTAGAGATTAAGTAGTTAATCTAATTAAGTAGTGGGGCGTACTGTCATACTCACATTAGGCTAAAATAGAAGTTAATTAGCTAATCCAGTTAATTAGCTATCTGATTAATTAATTAGTTAATTTATTTATTATTTTTATCTATTATTTTCTTTTTTTACGTTCTTTTCCAGGGGGGCCTGTGGTCAGAGGCACAGGCCAGCGGCGAGGCACGTGCTCGCACATGAGCATCGTAGGAGTTGCGGGCGCAGGCACAGCAGCGAGCGCTTGCGAGGGGAGGTGGTGGCGCGGCAGGGCACGCCGGAACATGGCCACGGGGGTCAGGTGAGCAGGCCGGGAAGGGGCCGCAGCGGGGCGGACACACGAGCGAGCGCCGGTGGGGCGCAGCAGCAGCAGCTGGCCCTGTGTGGCGGTGGCAGCACAACGAACAGCGGGGTTTGCGAAAGCGAGGCCGGAGTAGCCAGGGCGCGCACGAGCGGTGATGGGTGCGGCCGGCGCGGGTGTGGGCGCGCGGTGCGCGGCGACAGCGGGGAGGAGAGCAGGAGGAGGGGAACGACGACTCACGGCTGTTGACAGGGAGCAGGGGAGGTGAGGCACGATGGAGATCCATGGGGAGGACGTCCGGCGACGCTGGGCGAAGCAGAGGTGGGGGAACGGGGCGGTCCAGCGAGGAAGCGGCATCGGCAAGGGGAGGTTGTGGGGCGGCACCGGCGAGGTGATGCCGCGGAGGAGGACGGAGGTGCGACAGGACATGCGACGGGCGGTGTCGGGCAGTGCCCGATCCAGGCGAGGGCGCGCTCGATGTAGAGGGAGGGCGAGGTGGATCGGTAGGGCTAGGGTTTCGAGAAGGAGGACGGGGACGGGCCACGAGGTCCGGTGAGGGGGCTCTGGGCGGCAGCGAGCGCAGGGCGTCGGGGTCGTTGCCCCTGATCCAGA
>NC_041388.1:298390578-298429465 GCF_002162155.2 Triticum dicoccoides | reverse complement strand
TATTTTTTGTTTTCTTTCCATTTTAGTAATTTTTGCTTTACTGTTTTGTCTTTATACTCATTTAATTTTGTTTTAAAAAAATATATACAAAAGCACC
Organism: Triticum dicoccoides; assembly: GCF_002162155.2. Classification (NCBI taxonomy): domain Eukaryota; kingdom Viridiplantae; phylum Streptophyta; class Magnoliopsida; order Poales; family Poaceae; genus Triticum; species Triticum dicoccoides. Next base: position 298,429,368 of record NC_041388.1, on the reverse strand, counting down.
TAAATTAGTGTGACTAGTTTTACCACTGCCACAAAAAGTTTAAACCTCAAATAAAATAGTTTAATGTTTTATAATTAATAAAAGGCATTTATCTAATTTTTAAGTTGTTTATTTATTTATTCTAGTACATTTAAATAATTTATTAAAATGTGGTTTCACCACCATAATCATCTACAGTTTATTCGCTAAAATTTGAACACCTTAGTATTAATATTTGAAATTTTTTATTGTTTGACTTGATTTTGAATGTGAATTCGAACGATATTTGAATCATCGTGAAACTAACAATAGTATTCATGGTGACGTGGCATCATTAGCAGAGGTTTACTGTAGCTTAATTATCCGGGCGTCATAGCCACACGTGTCACGGGGCACGTTGGGTTAGGCCCCAAAAGTGCACACACACGTGGCATGAGATGGTTGTGCACGCCCGTTTGCCATGGGGACTAGTGAATCCAATGTCCACTTCGCGCAATTACTGCGCGTCTTAGGGTCGTGGAACTGTTGCAATTAAGGTAAAACGGTAACTTTCTCAAGCGTCGCGCCCCCGTTTCACTTTCCCCCTTAAGAGCAGGGAAAAACAGAGCGGCACGATTCATCTGTCTCCTGCTTTGCTCCCCACCTTCTTCCTCTGCAAGCCAGGCGACAGCTACTCCCCTCGCTCCTCCTTCCGCCATCATGCTCCCCATCGAATCCTTCTCCCCTCCGCGTTGCCGCAGGAATGGGGAAGAAACACGCGGAGAAGAAGAAGCCGACGGCCGTGTTGAAGGAGGCCACCGCCGAGGGAAGCAAGAGGTCGGCGGAGCTGAACAAGAAATGTAGCAAAGACGTCGTCTTCATCCCGTCTACTTTGAGCGGCCCCATTCTACAGGCGAAGTATGGGTATCTGTGTGGGAGGCCCGTCGAGAAAGGCCATGGAGTGCCCGTAGTTTATGCAGCGGGGAAGGAAGATCTGCCGGATTCTTATTGGTTCTTCAGTGTTTACTTCATCTGCGGTCTCTGTCCCCCCTTCTCCGAGTTCTTTGAGACGATCATGAACATATATGGGTTCCACCTCCTCGACTTCACGCCAAATGCAATGGCTACCATGGCCATTTTAGCGCATTTGTACTAGAATTTCGTTAGAGTGAAGCCCAATGTGGATCTGTTCCGGCATTACTTTGTCCCGCGGGTGGAGGGCAAAGCTAACCGGTCTGGAATCATCAGCTGGATGCCAAACATGGCGAGGAGGATCTGGGATTACCTCCTTGGGAATCAGTGAAAGGTGGGATGAATGGAGAGGGGATTGGTGCTAGATTCAGGACAAGGAAGCCCCCGAGTTCTGCGAAGCATGGAAGGAGTGCCTCGAGCGCGGCAAGGATTGGAGCGCCAAAGGCCTTACCGAGGACAGGTTGCGCCCGGAAATCAACAGGATTACCCATTTGGCGACTGTCGGATTAACCATTGAGCATGTGGGGGCAGAATTTCTTCTCGGCCGCATCTCGCCATTACAGGAAAGGGGCAGGCCTGCGTGGCTGTATGGTGATGCTGCAAATAGGATGAGGTTTCTCCCAGGGTTGGCCAATAACTTGTCAGTTTATGGCCATGGCTAGTTGTGCGACCAACTGTTTGGTCGCTTCGAACTGTTCAAGCTCCCGGCAACTGTCAACCCCCTGAATATCAATTCTGCCCAGGACCAAATACTGAAATGGATGTCGGACTGCAATGCTAAAGGGGTATCGAGCTCTTGGAAGCTCCCCACTCTGGATGAAGAGCTCCAGTGGTCGAGCACCTTGGTGGAAAGGGCCACCGAGACTGAAGATGGGATGTATAAACGCACCTCCGCAGCGGAGGTGGCATATATTTTGAAGAGGGTCGAGGAGGATAAGGTTGCCCGCCATGCGGAATGGAGAAGGCCGCAAAGGTCAGGAAGGGCGAAGGGAAAGCTGGGGACAGAAGTTCTTCCCAGGGCGGCAGCTAGATGCAAGCCACGAAAGATGTTGTCGGGGAAGAGCTTGCCAGGGATAATTTTTCCGAGCTAGACGCCCTAGCCACGGCAGCAACAAAGCTCCAGGAGGGAGAGGAGGAGGAGGAGGAGGCGGAGGATGTGGCAGCGGCCCCTGAAGATGAGTGGCTTGTGGCTAGACCGCAAGCCCCCACTCCGGACCTAGATCAGCGCACCCGCGGGGGCACCGTAGCCTGAGGGGCGGCGACCTCCAACCCAGCGCCAGCCACCAAGAGGGTGAAGAAGACCTTCACCAAGTCTACCAAGGCCGAGGTGGCATGCCACCAATCCCCTCAACTTGCTCAGGCCAAGGCTCCTCTCGCCAAACAGCCGGCGGCCGTGGAGGTGGAGTCCAGGCCCTGCTCCAGCTCGAGCTCCTCGCAGAGCTCGTCTTCCCCGGAGCTCCTGATGTCACGGCAGGCACCAAAGCTACTGGGGGGTTCCACCCTGCCATCTATGAAGAGAGGACAGGAGTCCCCTCCTCCCACGGAGTTCAACTTGAACTCCATGCTCATTGCGAAAGAGTAAGGAAGATTTCCCTTTGTGGTAGATATCCTTTAGGCAGGTTTGAATGCTCTTGTCGGCTAACCTCTTGTTCTGGTTGTTGCCAGCAGGGAAGTGGAGGAGGACATGGAGACCCTCATCCATCGTTCCTGGAAGAGGCTCCGATGCCTCAGGTCGCTGGAGGGCGTGGAGAGCTCAGCCTTGGCGGGGAAGGGCGCAGAAGACTCCATGTCGAGCCCCCAGTCCGGCCCTCGGCCCGGCAGCGGAGACTTGGCCCTGCCCGCCGGAGGTGATGGAGACAGCCTCCCCGTCCCCCCAAGCAGAGGAGGAGGTGAGATGATGTAGGGTGAGCCACTCCCTGAATGGCAGGCTTCCTCTACCGCTAGAGCCGAAGAAATCGTCATGGGACCTTCCGCGGCTGAGACTGTGCAGAAGGCCGCCGAGTCTACCCCGGCAGAGGACGAAGCTCATGACCCGGTAACAGTTGTAGCCAGGGAAACAAAGACCCCTACCCGGCAAACCTTCCCAGGTATCTTTCTTAATTCTTCTTTTCTTTCATGCTCTGGTTGGTTCCACTGGTTTCTTCATTAGCTCACGGCTTTTGTTTCCTCGTCATTCATTAGGCCTTTCATATGCAGCCCCTCAAACCGAAGAACCAGATCTGCTGCAGGTGGTGGCTGACATAGGGAGGGCTATCACGGATGAAGCCGTGGAGCTCACAGCTGCCGAGGGGCAGGATCTCGTTGCCGGGGATGTGTAGGGCTGCCTGACGGTGACAGAGCATTCTTCGGAGGACATCCCGGTAGGCGAAGTGGCCGTTGAGGTGAAAATCCCACTCCAGACCATTGTCCCACTACCCGCCACTAGGACCGTTGCCAAGATTCTGCCACCCTCCTCGAGCGCACTTGAAATGGTGCTGTCACCACCCAGAGCTGAAGCCCCTAGCCTGTCCCTGACTATGGATGCAGAACTCCATGAAGAGCTCCAACGCCTCCTAGCTCCGCTTTACCAGGGAGCCGGAGAGGTTGATGACACAGCCGTCGTCGCCATGGACTTGTCCTTCATGGAATCCATGGCGGTGGGTATGAAGGAGATGCAGGCCCGGCACAACCAGAAGTGGTAGGCGCTCAAGGAGCGGCGTGAGTCTGCCAACAAGGTGGACCAGAAGCTGAAGAACAAGTGTCTGGAGTTGCGCGAACGGAATGACAAGCAATTCAAGGTGCTCATGAGGTAGCAAGAGACCCTCCTGATGACAAGGAAGGATGTGATGGCCCGGGAGGCACGCTTGGCAGATCGCAAGGCATCTCTGGACGCCAGAGAGTGAGAGATCTCCCTCCGGGAGGAGAAACTCGAAGCCACCCTCCGCTCCAAGGATGAAAGTCTAGAGGCTTTGGTGCAGCAACGTACCGAAGAGTTGAAGGACAAGCATGGAGCTGCTCTGGACACCCTTGCCACTGACCATGCTACCCAGCTGAAGAAGCTTATTGAAGATCTGGATGTCATGTCTGCCGCCAAGACTGACCTTGACCGGCAGGTGGCTAAGCTGAATGAGGATCTCGCCAAAGGCGCCAAAGAGGTGGAGGCACTCAAAGAAGAAGCATGGCAGGCAGAGATCCACTTGGCTGATATGCAATCGCATCTTTCCTCCAAGACCCAGAGCCTTGAGGCTGCCAATGGCAACATCACAGATATGAAGGCAAGGATCGGCTCGCTGGAGCGGTCGATGGAGTCCTTGAGTCCCGACAGCAGTTGTTGTCCAAGGATTTGGAAACCGCCAAGCATCTCCGGCAAGATGTAGAGGACAAGTTGAAGAATCAGGTTGACATGAGCAACCTCTGGATCAAGAGCCTGATTGATATTGCCGAACGCCTTGGCGCCCAAGCTACAGTGATGGGCATGGACGGGCCAGCCTTCTTAGTCAGCAAGTAGGAGGTCCCGAGTGTCAAGTTGGGGCTCTTCTTCAACGAGCTGATCGACAAGCTGAAGGTGCATGAAGAGGGGTGGCGAGCGCTTCGCGACCGAGTCCCGGAAGCTTGCCCGCAATGCCCTCTTCATGGTCCTGAGCAATATTGCCTATCGCCATCCAGAGCTTGACCTTGATGATGGATTCAAGAAGCCGCCAGCGGGTGCCGACATCACAGCTGCCGAGAAGAAAGCCGCTCCCCACGTTGACAGGGTTCTTCGCGTTTAGGCCGTTCCTTCTGGCCACTGTCGCTTCCATTGGGCTCTGTAATGGAACATGATATATATTTTGCTTTTAGTTATTCTATCCCAAGTGTTTGTTCCAAACTGATATCTCTAGCTGGATTTTAAATGCGTGTTTATCCCTTTGAACCCTATATGCTTGCGTTCGTATGATCAATTTCTGTGTATGCTCTGGATGTCTGCTGATATCACATTGTCGCGATTGTCGTAAGGGTCCGGCCCTTAACAGTCATCTTGGTGTGGATGCGTCTCGGCAGGTTTTTCCTAGGTAGCTCTCAATGCAGCCTCTCGACCTGCAAGCATGGCTCTGTACAGGACGATGGTGCAATCAAAGAAACTAGCCAAGGCCATCGCATGAGGGCTTTCACGATACGAACACTCACTAGGGTTAAGGGATAAACAACTACAAGGACTTGAAAGGTATCAATAAGAGGTGATAACACAAACTTAGCTTTTGTTTCGAGCCCCCCTCCCGGCCCGCGGCACATGGAGGAGCAGAAGCCAATCAAGTGATTTCTTCGTTCCCGGCAAGGATCGACATGCATTTCTTGTGGCTGGCGAGCATCGGGGCATAGTGCTGGGCTTCCCTGGTCCTCTTACCTTTTGCTCCCCTCCCCTCAAGTTAGTGCAACAGTTGCCGTTGCATGGGTCGTGCCAACGCAGGCAGCCTCGCCGAAGTATGCTTGCCGGGGCATCAGTTGATGGACCCATACCAGCGCTTTGCTCAGGATTACCCAACACGGGGGAAATACTGGACCGAGCGTCGCGCGGTAATCGTCGACATCGATGACGTCGAGGCTAGAGCAGTTCGACTACCGACGAGGGGAAGGGACGGGAAGAAGGGAGCTCGCGCCCGCATGTCTCGTGCCCATTCTTCGAGCGATACCCGGATGGAGGGCGTGCCATATGGGCCGCCAGGAAGGATCTATCATTGTCGGCAGTAGTTTTCATCGTAACCGCGGCTATGGTGAGGCGTGAAGACCAATAAAATGGCGCAGGGATGGTCCCGCTTCGCTTCCATGTCTTCATGGGCGCGATGATCGATGACGCCACCGAAAATGAAGATGGTGGTGAAGACGACACGCTACACATGCCTTCAGGTTCGTGCAAGCGAGCCCCCTACCTGGCGCGCCAAAGATGTCGCGGGAAACCACGGCCACCTATGGGACCAGAAGGTTCCTTGCTGGTTCGGCAGGGGGCGATGCGTTGCACAAAGAGCAGATGAGCATGGGGCAGTGCGGCAGATATCACACGGGCAATTTACCCAGGTCCGGGCCGCCGTGAGTCGTGAAACCCTACTCCTGCTTTGGTGGATTGATGGTGGAAAAGGTGGTGGTGGTGCGTAGTACACTTGCCCGGCAGGGGTTGCCTCAGGCAGCAGCGACTACACGCGTTTGGGGGTGTGAGTTATCCAACCTTATAACCATTTCTACAGTTGCCATGGGCCTCCTTTTATAGATCAAGGGGTAACCACAGTGGCAAAGTAGTCATTATGCACTGATAAGATAGAAAACACTGCTATCATACTTAACGCTGCGGGCTGACAGGGTGCATTAAATGCACCGCTTAATGTATCTTGCCAGGTTCGCGCCTGTTCTCTTGACACATCGCAGGATGGGTGTCATCGGTGGGTTTCTTCTGTAGGAAATGGCTGCCATGTGGCGAATGGCTACCACTTAATCACTTTGCGGCTTGACACCGCACTGATCGACGACGTGGGTCGTGGTGGAGTGGTTGGTGAGGCGGTTTTGCCTCCGTGAGCCCCGGCAGGCCCTTGGTTGTCTACTTCTGGGGGTGGCCCTCCCCTTGCCGGGCTCACCTGCCCGGCAAGGGAGGCTTCTTCTCTTGATGATACCCTACTTCCTTGGCTCGTTCTTGGTCCCTCTGATCCGCGTGTTGGTCCTTCAAACTTCTTAGTTTCTTGTACATCTTGGCTTGGTCTTGACTTGTCCGTGCACGAGTCTGGGGAAAGCACATAACCCTGTTTGTTTTCCCCGATAGTTGGGGATGCCCTGGAAGGCATCCCGTCTTTCTTCAACAAGTATCGGTATGTTTTGGTTTTTGTTTTGTTCACATGATATGTGTAAATCCTTGGAGCCTCTTTTGTGTTTATTTTTCCCTTTTCTTTTATGCACCATGTTGGTAGGACATAATCCTTGGTTGATTTATAGAATGCTCTTTGCACTTCACTTATATCTTTTGAGTATGGCTTTATGGAATGCTTCATGTGCTTCACTTATATCATTTGAAGTTTGGATTGCCTGTTTCTCTACATAGGAAAACCGTCATGTGTAGAATTCTCTTTTGCTTCACTTATATTTGTTAGAGCATGGGCAAGTATTTTGTAGGAAGAAATAAACTCTCTTGCTTCACTTATATCTATTTAGAGAGTCAAGAGTAATTGGTCATTCACATGGTTAGTCATAAAATCCTACATAAAACTTGTAGATCATTGAATATGATATGTTTGATTCCTTGCAATAGTTTTTGATATAGAGATGGTAATATATGGGAGGTACTATTGAATGATTATGTTTAGTTAGAGTGTTGGTGTTAATGTTTGTGATTCTCAAGGCAAGCATGTATAGTCTCTCGTTATGCCAAGAAGTTGGAGCATGATTTATTATTGATTGTCTTCCTTTGAGTGGAGGTCGGGGGCGCATGATGGTTAACTCCTACCAACCTCCCCCCAGGGGCATGCGTAGTAGTACTTTGCTTCGAGGGCTAATAAACTTGCGTAATAAATATGTGAGTTCTTTATGACTAATGTAAGTCCATGGGTTATACGCACTCTCACCTTTCTACAATTTGCTAACCTCTAGGTACCGTGCACTGCCGTTCCTAACCTTGAGAGTTGGTGCAAACTTTGCCGGTGCATCAAAACCCCATGATATGATACACTCTATCACACCCAAGCCTCATTATATCTTCCTCAAACCAGCCACCATACCTACCTATTATGGCTTTTCCATAGCCATTTCGAGATATATTGTCATGCAACTTCCATCATCATCATATACATGACTTGAGCATTCATTGTCATATTGCTTTGCATGATCGTAAGATAGCTAGCATGATATTTTCATGGCTTGTCCATTTTTTGATATTTTTGCTACGCTAGATCATTGCACATCCTGGTCACTGCCAGAGGCATTCATATAGAGTCATACTTTGTTCTAAGATCGAGTTGTAATTTTTCTTCCAGTTGTAAGTAAATGGAAGTGTGATGATCATCATTATTCATTATTATAGCATGTCCCAATGAGGAAAGGATGATGGAGACTATGATTCCCCCACAAGTCGGGATGAGACTCCAGACAAAAAATTAAAAAAAAAGAAAAAAAAAGTGAGGCCAAAAATAGCCCAACAAAAAAAGAAAAAAAAGAAAAAGAGAAAACAAAAAAATGAGAGAAAAAGAGAGAAGGGGCGATGTTACTATCCTTTACCACACTTGTGCTTCAGAGTGGCACCAACTAGTGGGAATTTTTCATTATAGAACTTGGTTTGTATATTCCGATGATGGGCTTCCTCAAATGCCCGAGGTCTTCGAGCAAGCAAGTTGGATGCACACCCACTTAGTTTCATGTTGAGCTTTCATACACTTATAGCTCTTAGTGCATCTGTTGCATGGTAATCCCTACTCCTCGCATTGATATCAACTGATGGGCATCTCCATAGCCCATTGATTAGCTACGTAGATGTGAGACTTTCTTCATTTTTTGTCTTATCCATATTAATTCCTACCACTATATTCTATTCCACCCATAGTGTTATATCCATGGCTTGCGCTCATGTATTGCGTGCGGGTTGAAAAAGCTGAAGCGCGTTAAAAATTATGAACCAATTGCTTGGATGAAACTGGGGTAGTACATGATAAATACTTTGTGTTAGCAAGATGGAGCATGACAAGGCTATATGATTTTGTAGGGATAACGTTCTCCTGCAATGATATTTTGAAAGGCATGATTCTTTGTTGGGATGCTTGAGTATTGATGTCTTTATATCAAATTATAGGCTTTGAATCAGTCGTGTCTTAATATTCATGCCATGACTAGATTACATGATCAAGATTATGATAGGTAGCATTCCACATAAAAAATTATCTTTTTATCATTTACCTACTCGAGGACGAGTAGGAATTAAGCTTGGCGATGCTAATACGTCTCCGTCGTATCTATATTTTTTATTGTTTCATGCCAATATTCTACAACTTTCATATACTTTTGGCAACATTTTATATTATTTTTTAGGACTAACATATTGATCCAGTGCCCAATGACAGTTCATGTTTGTTGCATGTTTTTTGTTTCACAAAATATCCATACCAAATGAAGTCCAAACGCGATAAAATTTACGAAGATTTATTTTGGAATATATGTCATTTTTGGGAAGAAGAATCAACACAAGACGGTGCACGAGGTGGCCACAAGGCACCAGGGCACGCCCAGGGGGGTGGCCACGCTCTGGTGGCTTGTGAGCACCTTGTAGGTCGGTTGCTGCCCTTCTTTCACCACAAGTAATATAATATCCGGAAAAAGCATGTTAAAATTTCAGCCCAATCAGAGTTACAGATATCTGGATATTTAAGAAACGGTGTTCGTCCAGGAAACAGGAACACGAAACAGAAGAGACCACACACACACACACACACACAGAGAGAGAGAGAGAGAGAGATCCAATCTAGGAGGGGGTCCTGCCCCTCTGCCACCATGGAGACCATGGACCAGAGGGGAAACTCTCCTCCCATCTAGGGGGGAGGCTAAGGAAGAAGAAGAAGAAGAAGGAGTAGGAGGGGGGGGATCTCTCCCCAATGGCGCCGGAACACCCCCGGGGCAATCATCGTGACGACGATGTACACCAACAACTTCACTGCCGTCACCACCAATGCTCTCCCCCTCTATGAGTGGTGTAACACATCTTCTCCTCACTGTAATATCTACTTAAACATGGTGCTTAATGCTACATATTATTATCCAATGATGTGTTCCCATCCTATGACATTTGAGTAGTTTTGTTTTGTCCTATGGGTTGATCTTGTTGGGGAATGTAGCAATAATTCAAAAAATTCCTACGTGTCACCAAGATCAATCTAGGAGATGCTAGCAACGAGAGAGAGGGAGTGCATCTTCATACCCTTGAAGATCGCTAAGCGGAAGCGTTGCAAGAACGTTGTTGGTGGAGTCGTACACGCAGCGATTCAGATCGTGGTCGATTCTGATCTAAGCGCCGAACAGCGGCGCCTCCGCGTTCAACACACGTATAGCCCAAGGATGTCTCCTCCTTCTTGATCCAGCAAGGGGAGAGGAGAAGTTGAGGGAGAACTCCGACAGCACGACGGTGTGGTGGTGATGGAGCTCGTGGTTCTCTGGCAGAGCTTCGCCAAGCGCGATGGAGGAGGAGGTCTTTGAGAGGGGGAGGGCTACGACAGGGGAAGGGTCTGGCAGCCCTCCCAACCCCCCACTATATATAGGGGCAAGAGAGAGGGGGTCGGCCTCCCCTAGATGCATCTAGAGGGGGCGGCCAAGGGGGAGGCTTGCCCCCCAAGCTAGGTGAGGGCGCCCCCTCTAGGGTTTCCCCTAACCCTAGGCGCATGGACCCTAGGGGGGAGTTGGCACCCAACCTACCTAGGGGCTGGTTCCCCTCTATATTCAGCCCATAGGGCCCTGCGGGGCAGGTGGACCGCCGGAACCCCTTCGGTGGTCCCGGTACAATACCGGTAACCCCCCGAACACTTCCGGCGACCGAATAAGGACTTCCCATATATAAATCTTCATCTCCGGAACATTCTGAAACTCCTCGTTATGTCCGGGATCTCATCCGGGACTCCAAAAAACCTTCAGTAACCACATACTATTTCCCATAACAACTCTAGCGTCACCGAACCTTAAGTGTGTAGACCCTACGGGTTCGGGAATCATGCAGACATGACCGAGACATCTCTCCGGCAAATAACCAATAGCAGGATCTGGATACCCATATTGGCTCCCACATGTTCCACGATGATCTCATCGGATGAACCACGATGTCGGGGATTCAATCAATCCCGTATACAATTCCCTTTGTCCATCGGTATGTTACTTGCCTGAGATTCGACCGTCGGTATCCCCGTACCTCGTTCAATCTCGTTACCGGCAAGTATCTATATTCGTTCCGTAACGCATGATCCCGTGGCTAACTCCTTAGTCACATTGAGCTCATTATGATGATGCATTACCAAGTGGGCCCAGAGATACCTCTCCGTCATACGAAGTGACAAATCCCAGTGTCGATTCGTGCCAACCCAACAGATACTTTCGGAGATACCTGTAGTGCACCTTTATAGCCACCCAGTTATGTTGTGACGTTTGGTACACCCAAAGCATTCCTACGGTTTCCGTGAGTTGCACAATCTCATGGTCTAAGGAAATGATACTTGACATTAGAAAAGCTTTAGCAAACGAACTACACGATCTTGTGTTACGCTCAGGATTGGTCTTGTCCATCACATCATTCTCCTAATGATGTGATCCCGTTATCAATGACATCCAATGTCCATGGTTAGGAAACCATGACCATCTATTGATCAACGAACTAGTCAACTAGAGGCTTACTAGGGACATATTATGATGTATGTATTCACACATGTATTATGGTTTCCGGTTAATACAATTATAGCATGAACAATAGACAATTATCATGAACATGGAAATATAATAATAACCACTTTATTATTGCCTCTAGGGCATATTTCCAACAGTCTCCCACTTACACTAGAGTCAATAATCTAGTTACATTGTGATGAATCGAACACCCATAGAGTTCTGGTGTTGATCATGTTTTGCTCGCGGAAGAGGTTTGGTCAACGGATCTGCGACATTCAGATCTGTATGAACTTTACAAATATCTATGTCTCCATCCTGAATATATTCATGAATGGAGTTGAAGCGACGCTTGATATGCCTGGTCTTCTTGTGAAACCTGGGCTCCTTGGCAAGGGCAATAGCTCCAGTGTTGTCACAGAAGAGAGTCATCGGGCCCAACGCATTGAGAATAACTCCTAGGTCGGTGATGAACTCCTTCATGCAGACTGCTTCCTATGTTGCCTCGGAGGCTGCTATGTACTCCGCTTCACATGTAGATCCCGCCACGACGCTTTGCTTGCAACTGCACCAGCTGACTGCCCCACCATTCAAAATGTACATGTATCTGGTTAGTGACTTGGAGTCATCCAGATCTGTGTCGAAGCTAGCATCGACGTAACCCTTTACAATGAGCTCTTTGTCACCTCCATAAACGAGAAACATATCCTTAGTCCTTTTCAGGTACTTTAGGATATTCTTGAACGTTGTCTAGTGTTCCATGCCAGGATTACTTTGGTACCTCCCTACCAAACTGAAGGCAAGGTTCACATCAGGTCTCGTACACAACATGGCATACATAATAGACCATATGGCTGAGGCATAGGGGATGACACTCATCTTTTCTCTATCTTCTGCCGAGGTCGGGCATTGAGCCGTGCTCAATTTCACACCTTGCAATACAGGCAAGAACCCATTCTTGGACTGATCCATATTGAACTTCTTCAATATCTTGTCGAGGTATGTGCTTTGTGAAAGACCAATGAGGCGTCTCGATCTATCTCTATAGATCTTGATTCCTAATATGTAAGCAGCTTCTCCAAGGTCCTTCATTGAAAAACCCTTATTCAAGTAGGCCTTTATGCTTTCCAAAAATTCTATATCATTTCCCATCAATAGTATGTCATCCACATATAATATGAGAAATGATATAGAGCTCCCACTCAATTTCTTGTAAACACAGGCTTCTCCATAAGTTTGCGTAAACCCAAACGCTTTGATCATCTCATCAAAGCGAATGTTCCAACTCCGAGATGCTTGCACTGACCCATAGATTGAGTGCTGGAGCTTGCATACCCTGTCAACATTCTTAGGATCGACAAAACCTTCTGGCTGCATCATATACAATTCTTCCTTAAGAAAACCATTAAGGAATATCGTTTTGACGTCCATTTGCCATATCTCATAATCATAGAATGCGGAAATTGCTAACATGATTCAGGAAGACTTCAGCTTTGCCACGGGCAAGAAGGTCTCATCGTAGTCAACCCCTTGAATTTGTCGATAACCCTTAGTGACAAGCCGAGCCTTATAGATGGTCGCGTTACCATCCGTGTCAGTCTTCTTCTTTAAAGATCCATTTATTTTCTATGGCTTGTCGATCATCGGCCAAGTCTATCAAAGTCCATACTTAGTTTTCATACATGGATCCTATCTCGGATTTCATGGCTTCAAACCATTTGTTGGAATCCGGGCCCGCCATCGCTTCTTCATAGTTCAAAGGTTCACCATTGTCTAACAACATGATTTCCAGCACAGGGTTGCCGTACCACTCTGGTGCGGAACGTGTCCTCATGGACCTACGAAGTTCAATAGCAACTTGATCCGAAGTTTCATGATCATCATCATCAACTTCCTCTCTAGTCGGTGCAGGCACCATAGAAACATCTTCCTGAGCTGCGCTACTTTCCAGTTCAAGAGGCAGTGCCTCATCAAGTTCTACTTTCCTCCCACTTACTTCTTTCAAGAGAAACTCTTTCTCTAGAAAGGATCCATTCTTGTCAACAAAGATCTTGCCTTCAGATCTGAGGTACAAGGTATACCTGATAGTTTCCTTAGGGTATCCTATGAAGACGCATTTTTCCGACTTGGGTTTGAGCTTTTCAGGTTGAAGTTTCTTGATATAAGCATCGCATCCCCAAACTTTCAAAAATGACTGCTTAGGTTTCTTTCCAAACCATAATTCATACGGTGTCGTCTCAACGGATTTCGACGGAGCCCTATTTAAAGTGAATGCGGCAGTCTCTAAAGCATAATCCCAAAATGATAGCGGTAGATCGGTAAGAGACATCATAGATCGCACCATATCCAATAGAATACGATTACGATGTTCAGACACACCATTTCGCTGAGGTGTTCCAGACGGCGTGAGTTGTGAAACAATTCCACATTTACTTAAGTGCGTGCCAAACTCATGACTCAAGTATTCTCCTCCACGATCTGATCGTAAGAACTTTATTTTCCTGTCACGTTGATTCTCTACCTCACTCTGAAATTCCTTGAACTTTTCAAAGGTCTCAGACTTGTGTTTCATTAAGTAGACATAGACATATCTACTTAAGTCATCAGTGAGGGTGAGAACATAACAATAGCCACCGCAAGCCTCAACGCTCATTGGACCGCACACATCAGTATGTATGATTTCCAATAAGTTGGTTGCTCGCTCCATTGTTCCAGAGAACAGAGTCTTGGTCATTTTGCCCATGAGGCATGGTTCGCATGTGTCAAATGATTCATAATCAAGAGACTCCAAAAGTCCATCTGCATGGAGTTTCTTCATGCGTTTGACACCAATGTGACCAAGGCGGCAGTGCCACAAGTATGTGGGACTATCATTATCAACCATACATCTTTTAGCATTCACACTATGAATATGTGTAACATCACGTTCGAGATTAAACAAAAATAAACCATTGACCAGCGGGGCATGACCATAAAACATATCTCTCATATAAATAGAACAACCATTATTCTCATATTTAAATGAGTAGCCATCTCGTATTAAACGAGATCCAGATACAATGTTCATGCTCAAAGCTGGTACTAAATAAAAATTATTGAGGTTTAAAACTAATCTCATAGGTAGATGTAGAGGGAGTGCAACGACGGCGATCACATCGACCTTGGAACCATTCCCGACGCGCATCATCACCTCGTCCTTCGCCAGTCTCCGGTTATTCCGCAGCTCCTATTTTGAGTTACAAATATGAGCAACCGCACCGGTATCAAATACCCAGGAGCTACTACGAGCGTTGGTAAGGTACACATTGCTACCTCTTGAGCATGCATGGGTTTTCCCTTGAAGAGGAAATGGTGGTGCAGCAAAGTAGCGTAAGTATTTCCCTCAGTTTTTGAGAACCAAGGTATCAATCCAGTAGGAGACTACATGCAAGTCACCTAGTACCTGGACAAACAAACAAGAACCTCGCAACCAACGCGATAAAGGGGCTGTCAATCCCTTCACGATCACTTACGAAAGTGAGATATGATAGAGATAATAAGATAAATATTTTTGGTATTTTTGTGATATAGATTGGAAAATAAAGATTGCAAAATAAATAGTAAACTAGAATTGTAGATCGGAAACTTATATGATGTAAAGTAGACCCGGGGGCCATAGGTTTCACTAGTGGCTTCTCTCAAGATAGCATGTATTACGGTGGGTGAACAAATTACTGCCAAGTAATTGATAGAAAAGCGCATAGTTATGATGATATCTAAGGCAATGATCATGAATATAGGCATCACGTCCGTGTCAAGTAGACCAAAACGATTCTGCATCTACTACTATTACTCCACACATCGACTGCTATCCAGCATGCATCTAGAGTATTAAGTTCATAAGAACGGAGTAATGCATTAGGCAAGATGGCATGATGTAGAGGGATAAACTCAAACAATATGATATAAACCCCATCTTTTTATCCTCGATGGCAACAATACAATACGTGTCGTTTCCCTTTCTGTCACTAGGATCGATGATACGTCTCCAACGTATCTATAATTTTTTATTGTTCCATGCTATAATATTATCTGTTTTGGATGTTAATGGGCTTATTTTTACACTTTTATATTATTTTTGGGACTAACCTATTAACCGGAGGCCCATCCCAAATTGCTTTTTTGCCTATTTTAGTGTTTCGCCGAAAAGGAATATCAAACGGAGTCCAAACAGAATGAAACCTTCGGGAGCGTTATTTTTGGAACAAACATGATCCAGCAGACTTGGAGTGGACGTCAAGAAACAATCAAGGAGGCCATGAGGAAGGGGGCGTGCCCACCCCCCTAGGCGCACCCTCCACCCTTGTGGGCCCCTTGTTGCTCCACCGACCTACTTCTTCCTCCTATATATATCCATATACCCCGCAAACATCCAGGAGCACCACGAAACCCTATTTCCATCCCCGCAACCTTCTGTACCCAAGAGATCCCTACATCAACTCCATGGCCCCTCCAATGATGTGTGAGTAGTTTACTTCAGACCTTCGGGTCCATAGATAGTAGCTAGATGGCTTCTTCTCTCTCTTTGGATCTCAATACAAAGTTCTCCTCGATTCTCTTGGAGATCTATTCGATGTAATCTTGTTTTGCGGTGTGTTTGTCGAGATCCGATGAATTGTGGGTTTATGATCAAGTTTACCTATGAACAATATTTGAAATCTTCTCTGGATTCTTTTATGTATGATTGGTTTATCTTTGCAAGTCTCTTCGAATTATCAGTTTGGTTTGGCCTACTATATTGACCTTTCTTGCAATGGGAGAAGTGCTTAGCTTTGGGTTCAATCTTGCGGTGCTCGATCCCAGTGACGGAAAGGGAAACGACATGTATTGTATTGTTGCCATCGAGGATAAAAAGATGGGGTTTACATCATATTGCATGAGTTTATCCCTCTACATCATGTCATCTTGTTGAAGGCGTTACTCTATTCTTATGAACTCAATACTCTAGATGCATGCTAGATAGCGGTCGATGTGTGGAGTAATAGTAGTAGATGCAGAATCATTTCGGTCTACTTATCTCGGACATGATGCCTATATACATGATCATACCTAGATATTCTCATAATTATTCACTTTTCTATCAATTGCTCGACAGTAATTTGTTCACCCACCGTAATACTTATGCTATCTTGAGAGAAGCCACTAGTGAAACCTATGGCCCCCGGGTCTATTCTACATCATACAAGTTTCCAATCTATTTTATTTTGCAATATTTACTTTCAATATATATCATAAAAAATACCAAAAATATTTATCTTATGATTATTATCTCTATCAGATCTCACTCTTGCAAGTGGCCGTCAAGGGATTGACAACCCCTTTATCGCGTTGGGTGCGAGGTTCTTATTTGTCATGTAGGTACGAGGTGACTCGCGTGTGGTCTCCTACTGGATTGCTACCTTGGTTCTCAAAAACTGAGGCAAATACTTATGCTGCTCTACTGTATCACCCTTTCCTCTTCGAGGGAAAACCAACGCAGTGCTCAAGAGGTAGCAAGAAGGATTTCTGGCACCGTTGCCGGGGAGATCTATGCCAAGTCAAGACATACCAAGTACCCATCACAACTCTTATCCTTCGCATTACATTATTTGCCATTTTCCTCTCATTTTCCTCTCCCCCACTTCACCCTTGCCGTTTTATTCGCCCTCTTTTTCCGTTCCCCTTCTCTTTTTCAATTTGCCTCTTTTTCTTCTTCGCTTGTTTGCTTGTGTCTTGGATTGCTTGCTTGTCACAATAGCTCAAGATAATACTAAATTGTGTGACTTTGCCAATACCAACATATGATTTTATTAGCACTCCGATTGCTCCTCTTGCCGATGCTGAATCTTGTGAAATTAATACTGCTTTGCTGAATCTTGTCATGAAAGATCCATTTTCTGTCCTTCCTAGTGAAGATGGCGCTACCCATCTAAACAACTTTGTTGATTTGTGTGATATGCAAAAGAAGAAAGACGTGGATAATGATATTGTTAAACTTAAGCTATTTCCGTTTTCGCTTAGAGATCGTGCTAAAGCTTGGTTTTCGTCTTTGCCTAAAAATAGTATTGATTTGTGGAATAAGTGCAAAGATGCTTTTATCTCTAAGTATTTTCCTCCCACTAAAATCATCTCTCTTAGAAACGATATTATGAATTTTAAGAAACTTGATCATGAGCATGTTGCACAATCTTGGGAGAGGATGAAATTAATGATACGTAATTGCCCTACACATGGATTGAATCTTTGGATGATTATACAAAAATTTTATGCCGGATTGAACTTTGCTTCTAGAAATCTTTTAGATTCGGCCGCGGGAGGCACTTTTATGGAAATCAATTTAGGAGAAGCTACCAAACTCCTAGATAATATTATGGTTAATTATTCTCAATGGCACACGGAAAGATCTACTAGTAAAAAAGTGAATGCAATCGAAGAGATTAATGTTTTGAGTGGAAAGATGGATGAACTTATGAAATTGTTTGCTAATAAGAGTGCTCCTACTGATCCTAATGATATGCCTTTGTCTACTTTGATTGAGAATAATAATGAATCTATGGATGTGAATTTTGTTGGTAGGAACAATTTTGGTAACAACACGTATAGAGGTAATTTTAATTCTAGGTCGTTCCCTAGTAATTCCTCTAATAATTATGGTAATTACTACAACAATTATTATGGAAATTATGATAAGATGCCCTCTGATTTTGAATCTAGTATTAAAGAATTTATTACTTTGCAAAAGAGTTTCAATGCTTTGATTGAAGAAAAATTGCTTAAGATCGATGAATTGGCTAGGAACGTGGATAGAATTTCTCTTGATGTTGATTCTTTGAAACTTAGATCTACTCCACCTAAGCATGATATCAATGAGTCTCTCAAAGCTATGAGAATTTCCATTGAAGAGTGCAAAGACAGAACCGCTAGGATGCGTGCTAAAAAAGATTGCTTTGTGAAAGCTTGTTCTTCTAGTTTTCATGACAATAAGGATGAAGATCAAAAAGAGATTGATGTGTACCCTATTAAATCTTTGTTTTGTAATATGAATCTTGAGAGTTATGGGACTAGAGATGACTCAACTTTAGTTAGAAGGCGTCCCAATGATTCAGAGTTTTTAGATCTTGATGCAAAAATTGTTAAAAGTGGGATTAGAGAGGTCAAAACTTTAAATAGCAATGAACCCACTATCTTGGATTTCAAGGAATTTAATTATGATAATTGCTCTTTGATAGATTTTATTTCCTTGTTGCAATTCGTTCTAAATTCTCCTCATGCTTATAGTCAGAATAAAGCTTTTACTAAACATATCGTTGATGCTTTGATGCAATCTTATGAAGAAAAACTTGAGTTGGAAGTTTCTATCCCTAGAAAACTTTATGATGAGTGGGAACCTAAAATTAAAATTAAAATTAAACTTCCACGATCCCAAAAACTTTGTGTGATTTGCTAGGTTTCCGTGAATTTGATGATTGTTCTTTAAACTTGCACCTTGCGGATTCCACTATTAAGAAACCTATGGGAAAGATTAATGATGTTCTTATTGCTGCAAATAGGAATTATTTGCCCGTAGATTTCATTGTTCTTGATATAGATTGCAATCCTTCATGTCCTATTATTCTTGGTAGACCTTTCCTTAGAAGGATTGGTGCAATTATTGATATGAAGGAAGGGAATATTATATTCAAATTTCCGTTAAGGAAAGGCATGGAACACTTCCCTAGAAAGAAAATTAAATTACCATATGAATCTATTATTAGAGCCATTTATGGATTGCCTACCAAAGATGGAAATACCTAGATCTATCTTCGCTTTTATGCCTAGCTAGGGGCATTAAACGATAGCGCTTGTTGGACGGCAACCCAATTTTATTTTCATTCCTTGCTTTTTGATCCTGTTTAGTAATAAAAAAAATATCTGGCCTCTTTTTTGGTTGTGTTGTTTTGTTTAATTAATGTTTGTGCCAAGTAGAACCGTTGGGAAGACTTGGGGAAAGTCTTTTTGATCTTGCTATAAAAACAGAAACTTTAGCGCTCACGAGAATTGCTGCCATTTTTTATTGGAGAGTGCTATTTAGTTAATTCTTTATTCAGATGATTAACAGATAAATTCCTCACGTCCAGCAATTTATTTTAGATTTTTTGGGGTTCCATAAGTTTGCGTTAGTTACAGATTACTACAGACTGTTCTGTTTTGACAGATTCTGTTTTTTGTGTGTTGATTGCTTATTTTGATGAATCTATGGCTAGTAAAAGAGTTTATAAACCATAGAGAATTTGGAATGCAGTGGGTTTAACACCAATAAAAATAAAGAATGAGTTCATTACAGTACCTCAAAGTGGTGTTTTGTTTTCTTTCGCTAACGGAGCTCACGAGATTTTCTGTTAAGTTTTGTGTTGTGAAGTTTTCAAGTTTTGGGTAAAGATTTGATGGATTATGGAACAAGGAGTGGCAAGATCCTAAGCTTGGGGATGCCCAAGGCACCCCAAGGTAAATACAAGGACACCAAAAAGCCTAAGCTTGGGGATGCCCCAGAAGGCATCCTCTCTTTTGTCTTCGTTCATCGGTAACTTTACTTGGAGCTATATTTTTATTCACCACATGATATGTGTTTTTCTTAGAGCGTCTTGTATGATTTGAGTCTTTGTTTTTTAGTTTAACACAATCATCCTTGCTGTACACACCTTTTGACAGAGACACACATGAATCGGAATTTATTAGAATACTCTATGTGCTTCACTTATATCTTTTGAGCTATATAGTTTTTGCTCTAGTGCTTCACTTATATCTTTTAGAGCACGGTGGTGGTTTTATTTTATAGAAATAATTGATCTCTCATGCTTCACTTATATTATTTTGAGAGTCCTTTAGAACAACATGGCAATTTGCTTTTAGGCATAATAAAAACTTTCATATAAGTGCGTTGAATACTAAGAGAAGTTTGATACTTGATGATTGTTTTGAGATATGGAGATGGTGATATTAGAGTCATGCTAGTTGAGTAGTTGCTAATTTTAGAAATACTTGTGTTGAAGTTTGTGATTCCCATAGAATTCACGTATGGTGAACCGTTATGTGATGAAGTCAGAGCATGATTTATTTATTGATTGCCTTCCTTATGAGTGGCGGTCGGGGACGAGCGATGGTCTTTTCCTACCAATCTATCCCCCTAGGAGCATGCGCGTAGTACTTTGTTTCGATAACTAATAGATTTTTGCAATAAGTATGTGAGTTCTTTATGACTAATGTTGAGTCCATGGATTATACGCACCCTCACCATTCCACCATTGCTAGCCTCTCTAGTACCGCGCAACTTCCACCGGTACCATAAACCCACCATATACCTTCCTCAAAACAGCCACCATACCTACCTACACTACAAAAAAATACACTTCCGTGATGATACGTGTTTGTCACAGTAGGTCGCTTTTTTGTCACGCATGTACATCCATGACAAATTTATGACAGAATCAAGATAGTCATACCTGTGTTGTCGTAGAAGTGTTCCATGACATTACCAAAATTATCATCACGGAAGTGTCCACTTCCATGACGATAAATCGCGCGTCACAGAAGTGCTTTCATCAAGGGTGACCGACACGTGGCATCCACCGTAACGGAACACCGTTAAGCTATCAGGTCGGGTTTTGGATCCGATAACCCGTTAACAGCCCCGACCAATGGGGATTTTCCACGTGTAAAATCATCATTGGATGGAGGAAACACATGTCGGCTCATCGTTGGGACAGATGTCAACCACTCATTGGACAGAAGGCGCCTATGATACGTCGACACGTGGCACGGCCCAACAAAGGCCCATTCCTGTGAAAAGGCCGACCCGTTTGACTTGGTCAAAAGCTGGCGGGCCGGCCCATGGAAAGCATGTTAACGGCCTGTTCCAATATAGCCCATTTACAACCCGCTAACCCAAGGCCCGTTACGCCCTATCCGAATTAGGCCCAGTAGTGTCATCTAGGCCATCCAATATGATTCCAGCCCATTTTCACTTCTGGCCCATGTATGGCCCATGACGTCTTTCGGCCCATATGAGGCCCTATGTAACTCTTGGCCTACTAACGGCCCATGGTGAAACTGGCCCGTAATGAACAGTGTATCACTTTACACCCATTAACGGCCCGTGGTGAAACTGGCCCGTAATGAACAGTGTATCACTTTATACCCATTAACGGCCCGTTATTCCGTTGGGCCGTTTCCAGCCCATGTTATCTTTCAGCCTTCTTAGAGCCCATTTATTCTTGGGCTCATTTCCAGCATTCGTTTACTTACGGCCCGTTACTGTCATTTTCTGCTTGTGGTCCTAATTCAGCCCGTTCTTGCAGTCGGCCCGTTTGTGGTTCGTTAATACGTTGGGCCGTTTTCATAGCATCATCAAATACGGCCTATTAACGATGGCCCGTTATGGTCGGCCCATGAACGGACGATTCCAACTCTAGCCCGTTTACGGCCATAATGCGGCATGTTATTGGCCCATGTTTGGCCATCGATCATACTGCCCGTATAAGGCCCATTGATGATACGGCCCGTAGAAGGCCCATTGTTTCTACGGCCCGTAGAAGGCCCACTGTTTCTACGTCCCGTAGGAGGCCCAGTGTCACTACAGTAAATATTAGCCCATGGTTATTGTGGCCTAGTTTTAAAAAATAGGTTATTGCAGCCACTAGCAAACCGCGGAAAAAGAACTGCAATGACTAGAAGCAAACAAATAAACAAGACGACAAGGAAATAAATAAGAAAGCAACTTACACTAGGCTATCACGGCTATCACACATATTACATCCACCGGGCATCAAAGTTCGCCACCAGTGCAAATAAACGCGCCGACAAAAGAATATACAAAACTGAGAGCACTTCAGAAGGCACTAGGCCTAGCCAGGTCGCCCCCCCCCAAACAGCTGAAGAAGCTGAGTAGACCTTAGTTGTGTCAATGATAGATGCATCAACACTAGATTTAAGGCATGATGGTGCGCACGGCAGTCCTCTAACATCTTCATTGCATCTTTGACTTCAAGTCGGAGCTGAGCTGAAGCAAGCCTTTCCGCTTTAAGTCGAGACTGAAGAAGTCAAACTGATTAAGGCAGCGACTGCATAGAGGTTGTCTCGCACCTACTGGTGAGTAGCTTCAACTCACTGTCTTCATCAAGACAGGACCTTGGGGTCATCTCACTGTACTCAAGATGGTTTGGCTCACTATCTTCCCTAAAGTTCTGCCTGGCGTAAGAGATACGAGTCTGAAAGAGAAACAAGGAGACACGTAACAGGTTTCACAATTATATAAGCAAATAAATGGATTTGTTCTGCATAAGGAACATGTTTTTACAACTACAATTTGAAACTGGTAGTTGTTGCAAACATCCAATCAGATGTAAACAGCAAAGCAAACAATAGTGGAGGAAATGATGCCTATCCAAATCTATACTAGAACAAAGTTTGAAGGCTTGAGAAGGATGAACTTACATTACATGTTAACACGGGCTGGACAAAGCCCTTCTCCATGTTGATGGAAGGATAATTCAATAAATTCCCCAAAGAAAATTCTTTATAAGCGTTGCCATTATTCTACATTTTGCAAAGAGTAAATATAGATCAAATAATATTGGAAGAAACAGAGGATAATGAAGCTTAGGTGTAGACTGATGATACACAATCAAATAGCAACTAATTAAGTACAGCGTTACAAGGCAAAAGGGAGAGAGGTACTAACAAGAGCAATGCGGAGCCCATTATTGTTTTGAGATCATATGATCCTTTGAGCAAGGAGATTCATCTGAAATTAGTTTTCATACAAGAGAGAAGGTAAGGCACAAGCAGAAATTTAGGAGTTCAAATTTTGAATTGATATCATAGAAAGTACCTGACGCTGGGCTCCCAGCAGTTCTAATAGGGGTTTGGCCACTGGAGTAGGGGTAAAGTGTGGTACAGTTGGGCCTGTGTTTTCTGTGGCTGCTGATCTATCTGATTTAACAGGTATCACTACCTTCTCCAAATACCTAGTTTGTACTCCTTGACGACCTATAGTCACCCTCTTCCTTTTGGACACCTATTACAAAAGAACAACATTTGACTGGAAAAACATAGTGTGACGACACATGGAATAGGTACAGAAAATGGATAGGTATGGCGTATACTCATATATGATGCTTAAACTAAGCAGATGGTGTAACAAAGTAGAAGTAATGCAAGAGGTCAGAAGCAAAATATGTGCGACCAATACAACTTTGCAAAGTTAGAGCAAGAACCTTGATGGGTGAATAAGATAGGCCATCCTCCACCATGCCAAGTTTGTTAGGCAGTGGATCATTCCGCAATATTCCTCTCGTGCGCCCATTCTCATATTCATTTTGATAATGTTCAATATCTGACATGCATGAAAACATAAAAACAAGTGAGATTTTCTTTGTAATGTAGAAGTGATTCTAATCCAATACTGCATCCCTGTAAACCCCTTTGTGCTATCTCTGCAATTCTTTTAAAAGATGCCATGCATGTTGTAATTTGTTGTGTGCATTAATATAATGTGGCCTACTACTCAAAATATGAGAGCTCCAGAAGTGATGACACTTCGCAGATGATAGCTTCAACATATAGTAAAGAAGAACAAGTCGATCTGACCTGACAGATTCAAAGTATACTAAGGGAGAACAACTCGACCTGACCAGTCGACCGCAAGAGAAGAGTATCATCTTAAAGAAGAGCAGAAGAGCAAGCAGATTGAAGATATTACAAGTCTTTTAATACAATGTTGGTTGGCCACCCATGATGAACCAGAGCGCACAGAGGAATACTATTCTTTCCGGTCTCTCCATATGTGGCTCACATGCATTTCGAAACTAAAGTAGGAACATTTAGCTAACCAATTAAACATCTCTCAGTTTTACTAACATCAGCAATAATATCATATATGAATTTGTACAACTAAGCTTGTTTAGCTCGATGGGTGGAGCAGTGCTATTACGACGCGAACCACGTAGGCTGATTGTGGTCATCATAAAATGGGGAAAACATAAGCATGATGAGTACAGTGTTGACCCTGGCAGTGGGATGGCAGATCTGAAGCTGCAAACCGCGCAAAGGGTAGTTAGCAACCGATGTTTGCTTTGAAATAACAACTAAGATTGGGTATGGAAAAGAAAGTACGGTCAACAAGTGACAAAGAAATGCAATTATGCTGTGACATGCATTTGGAAACTCAAGTGGGACCTTTAGCTAACCAATTAAATGTGTCGGTTAACTAATATTAGTATCATATCACAATCATATTTGAACAACTAAGCTTTTGAATTCTGAGTGTTGTGTTGTTTAGCTTGAAGGGTGGAGTAATGCTAGTACGACAGAAAGCACCTACGCAGATCATAGTAGAGTAGATAAAAGGGGAAAACACTAAGCATCAAGAGAAAAATCAGGAAAGTGGAACTAGCTGGACCAGTGGGTGGCGCACATGCTTTTCGAAACGAATATAGGAACATTAGGTGACCAATTAAACATTCTCTGTTTTAGTGATATGAGCATCATATCAGATTCGTATTTCAACACGTAAGCTTTGGTTGAGGTCTTGAGGAGCAGTGCTAGCACGACACGAAGCACCTACGATGATGGTAGTGAATATAAAGGGGGGAAACCATAAGCTTTACAAGTATAGTGCCCGTGCCATGGCGGATCTGGAGGTGCAAACCGGACAAAGCTATTTCGCAACCAATGTTTGCTTTCAACTAGACACTACGATTTGGTACGGACAAGAAAAGTACAGTAAACAAATTACAATCTATTTTCCGGGTGAGATCAATAACTTAAGCACATATGGAAGAGTACCACCTCTCTTGCGACGCTGTGTAGGCCTATGCTGATACGTTGAGGGTAATGCAGGTGCGATGGCCGTCGGCGGCGGGGAAGAAGACTTTAGACGGCAGACGGCCGGGTCGGGGAATATATCCTGTTGCCGTGGACGAGGCGGTCGTAGGAGCGGCAACGGCAAGGTGGACGACGGCGCCGATGAAGCGAGAGGAGGCGATGAAAGGGTGTTGGTCCAGCGCCGTGGATGAGAGACGTCCATCTCTTGCAGTGGACGACGGGGTAGGGGTAGCAGCTCTGGCAAGGTGGAGGATGGGGTGGCGGACGGAGGAAGCTGGCCGCAGTGCGGAGGTTGTCGTGTTGCCGATGGTGTATGAATGGAGAAATGGAGGGGAGGGGATCTCAAACTTTGGGACGCGCTTCTCTGAAATGGGGGAAAGTTACGAACTTATCCCCCATTTAAAATTTTGGACATCGCGTCGGTTGGGGATAGGGCGGTAATCTCGCATCTCCCAAATATTTGCCAATAACTATTTCGGGCAAGGAGAGGGTGTTTTGCCGCCCACGGTTGGCGCCCACGGTGTATGAAGGGGGCTGACAGGTAGGGCGGTTGTGTCACGTCTGATGGAAGCTACACATCTGCCCCTATTTAAAATATAAGCCTACATCAATTTCGGGCGAGGAGAGGGTGTTTTGCCGCCCACGGTTGGCGCGCACGGTGTATGAACGGGGCTGACAGGTAGGGCGGTTGTGTCACGTCTGATGGAAGTTACACATTTGCCCCTATTTAAAATATAAGCCTACATCAATTTTGGATGAGGAGAGTTTGTTTTGCCGCCCACCGTGTATGAATGGGGAAATGGAGGAAGAGACACATGTCTTTCGGACGTGCTTGAATCAAATGTGTTTTGCCGCCCACGTTTGGCGCCCACCATGTCTGAATGGGCTCAGAGGCCGTCGTGTCACGTCTGATTGAAGTTACTAGTCTACCCCTATCGGTAGTAGTGTAAATCCTGTCAATAAGGATGTCAAGTGTCACGGGTAGACAGTAATTTCCATCTCTCAAACACTTGCTTCGAGCAACCCACAAATTATAGTGGGTGTTTAGCCGCTTCATTCAAAACTTGGGAGAATTAGCATTCACGTTTGCCCTGGGACCTGGCAAACTAAATTCAAATCCAATTTGTATTCGATTATGAATATCCACAGATAATTATATGTTTTGTTATTTATTTCTTCAAAACCACAACAAAGATTTATTCCACCTTTATATATGATTATGATTTAGAAATGTCATGATCTTTGAATTCAGTAGGTTGGATACACTCTGAGTCAAACAATTATTTCATCCAATACAATATGTCCACACGACAAACATTTCACCTTATGTCAATCATACAAGTTCTGAGGATTACCTCGCCTAAAAAATTCGGATCATTACAACACATGGACAACATAGGGGGTCTTGCAACATAATCCATTCAAAGACATGACACAACATGCAAGTACAATAATCTAATGAAAATTTGAACTGGTATCTAAATAAGAACCGGGATTATCTTGGGCTTCAGATAGCAGAAACAGCAGGACCTCCTCCGTCTTCAAATGAAACATTCTTACTTCCTCCAATTCTTGGGTTGCTTGCATAATGCGTGCCGCTAATTCCGTAATTTCCAGCCTCAAGATAAATATTACCTCATTCATGGCAGCCACACCATCTCTTTCTGCCTCTAGTAGAGCCTCAAGCACTATAATATCTATGCTCAAACTGCTCTCCGGCGGTGTTGCCTCTGAATTGCTACCATCTAGTTACATGGATGGCGCACTGCTTCCACAAATAGATTCTGGGGTTGTACATTGTGTCCTAGTGTGAACGGCATCCTGAAAGGTTTCCACTGGACATCAGTAAGAGATAGTTATTGTATGATCCAGACAGTAAGCTTACATGGTAAACAACGTATGAATTATTGCCGAGCATGGCAAACTATATTTAAATGGTTCGAAGCAGCATCAGCCGAAAAGAAATAAAATGGTAAGATGAAACTAGGGATGTAAGTGGCAAATAAACGAAATCCGCCAGTCCCATCTAGTTAGTTTTTGCTACCTCCCTAGTTCATTTTGTTGGAAATATGCCCTAGAGGCAATAATAAAAGTGTTATTATTATATTTCTTTGTTCATGATAATAGTCTTTTATTCATGCTATAACTGTATTATCCGGAAATCGTAATACACGTGTGAATACATAGACCACAGTATGTCCCTAGTGAGCCTCTAGTTGACTAGCTCGTTGTGATCAACAGATAGTCATGGTTTCCTGGCTATGGACATTGGATGTCGTTGATAACGGGATCACATCATTAGGAGAATGATGTGATGGACAAGACCCAATCCTAAGCATAGCACAAAGGTCGGTTAGTTCGTTTGCTAGAGCTTTTCCAATGTCAAGTACCTCTTCCTTAGACCATGAGATCGTGTAACTCCCGGATACCATAGGAGTGCTTTGGGTGTACCAAACGTCACAACGTAACTGGGTGACTATAAAGGTGTATCTCCAAAAGTGTCTGTTGGGTTGACACGGATCGAGACTGGGATTTGTCACTCCGTATGACGGAGAGGTATCTCTGGGCCCACTCGGTAATGCATCATCACAATGAGCTCAAAGTGACCAAGTGTTTGATCACGGGATCATGCATTGCGGTACGAGTAAAGTGACTTGCCGGTAACGAGACTGAACGAGGTATTGGGATACCGACGATCGAGTCTCGGGCATGTAACGTACCGATTGACAAAGGGAATTGCATACGGGGTTTGATCGAATCCTCGACATCGTGGTTCATCCGATGACAACATTGAGGAGCATGTGGGAGCCAACATGGGTATCCAGATCCCGCTGTTGGTTATTGACCTGAGGTCGTCTCGGTCATGTCTGCATGTCTCCCGAACCCGTAGGGTCTACACACTTAAGGTTCGGTGACGCTAGGGTTATCAGGAAGACAAGTACGTGATTACCGAATGTTGTTCGGAGTCCCGGATGAGATCCCGGACGTCACGAGGAGTTCCGGAATGGTCCGGAGGTAAAGATTTATATAAGGAAAGTGGTTAAACGGACACCGGAAAGTTTCGGTGGCATACCGGTATTGTACCGGGGCCACCAGAAGGGTTCCGGGGGTCCACCGGGTGGGGCCACGCCTCCCGGGAGGGCCACATGGGCTGTGTGGGAGAGGGAGTCAGCCCCTAGTGGGCTGGGCGCGCCTCCCCACCTAGGCCCATGCGGCTAGGGCAAGGGGAGGGGAAACCCTAAAGGGGGTGCCCCCCTAGCTTGGGGGGCAAGCCACCCCTTTTCCCTCTCCCTTTGGCCGCCGCCCCCCTCTAGGGTTTCCCCTAGAGGGCCGGCCCCCTTGCCCCTCTCCTCCTATATATAGAGGGGTGAGCGGAGGGCTGCAGAACACAAGCCAAGGCGCAGCCCCTCCCCTCCCCAACACCTCTCCTCCTCCGTACGTGCTTGGCGAAGCCCTGTCGGAGCACTTCTGCACCAACTACACCACGCCGTCGTGCTGCTGTTGGAGCTGCCTTCCTCAACCTATCCTTCCTCCTTGCTGGATCAAGACGGAGGAGACGTCGTCCGTCCCGTACGTGTGTTGAACGCGGAGGTGCTGTCCGTTCAGCACTTGGTCATCGGTGATCCGAATCACGACGAGTACGACTCCATCATCACCATCCCCTTGAACGCTTCCGCACTCGATCTACAAGTGGTATGTAGATGCAAACTCACTCCCTTGACTCGTTGCTTAGATGAACTCATAGATGGATCTTGGTGAAACCGTAGAATTTTTTTTAATTCTCTGCAACGTTCCCCAACAGTGGCATCATGAGCTAGGTCTATGCGTAGTTCTCTTTGCACGAGTAGAACACAATTTTGTTGTGGGCGTAGATCTTGTCAACTTGCTTGCCACTACTAGTCTTATCTTGCTTCAGCGGTATTGTGGGATGAAGCGGCCCGGACCAACCTTACACGTACGCTTACGTGAGACCGGTTCCACCGACTAACATGCACTAGTTGCATAAGGTGGCTGGCGGGTGTCTGTCTCTCCCACTTTAGTTGAAGTGGATTCGATGAAAAGGGTCCTTATGAAGGGTAAATAGAAGTTGACAAGATCACGTTGTGGTTATTCGTAGGTAAGAAAACGTTCTTGCTAGAACCCAATTGCAGCCACGTAAAAGATGCAACAACAATTAGAGGACGTCTAACTTGTTTTTGCAGCAATTGTCATGTGATGTGATATGGCCAGAAGTTGTGATGAATGATGAATGATATATTGTGATGTATGAGATCATGTTCTTGTAATAGGAATCACGACTTGCATGCCGATGAGTATGACAACCGGCAGGAGCCATAGGAGTTGTCTTTATTTTTTGTATGACCTGCGTGTCATTGAAGAACGCCATGTAAACTACTTTACTTTATTGCTAAACGCGTTAGTCATAGAAGTAGAAGTAGTCGTTGGCGTGACAACTTCATGAAGACACGATGATGGAGATCATGATGATGGAGATCATGGTGTCATGCCGGTGACAAGATGATCATGGAGCCCCGAAGATGAAGATCAAAGGAGCTATATGATATTGGCCATATCATGTCACTACTTTATATAATTGCATGTGATGTTTATTATGTTTTATGCATCTTGTTTACTTAGAACGACGGTAGTAAATAAGATGATCCCTTACAACAATTTCAAGAAGTGTTCTCCCCTAATTGTGCACCGTTGCTAAAGTTCGTCGTTTCGAAGCACCACGTGATGATCGGGTGTGATAGATCCTTACGTTCACATACAACGGGTGTAAGACAGTTTTACACATGCAAAACACTTAGGGTTAACTTGACGAGCCTAGCATGTACAGACATGGCCTCGGAACACGGAGACCGAAAGGTCGAACACGAGTCGTATGGAAGATACGATCAACATGAGAATGTTCACCGACGATGACTAGTCTGTCTCACGTGATGATCGGACACGGCCTAGTCGACTCGGATCGTGTAACACTTAGATGACTAGAGGGATGTCAAATCTGAGTGGGAGTTCATTCAATAATTTGATTAGATGAACTTAATTATCATGAACTTAGTCTAAAACCTTTTGCAAATATGTCTTGTAGATCAAATGGCCAACGCTCATGTCAACTTGAACTTCAACGCGTTCCTAGAGAAAACCAAGCTGAAAGATGATGGCAGCAACTATACGGACTGGGTCCGAAACCTGAGGATCATCCTCATAGCTGCTAGGAAACAATATGTCCTAGAAGGACCGCTAGGTGACGCTCCCGTCCCAGAGAACCAAGACATTATGAATGCTTGGCAGTCTCGTGCTGATGATTACTCCCTCGTTCAGTGCGGCATGCTTTACAGCTTAGAACCGGGGCTCCAAAAGCGTTTTGAGCATCACGGAGCATATGAGATGTTCGAAGAGCTGAAACTAGTTTTCCAAGCTCACGCCCGGGTCGAGAGATATGACATCTCTGACAAGTTCTATAGTTGTAAGATGGAGGAAAATAGTTCTGTCAGTGAGCACATACTCAAGATGTCTGGGTTGCACAACCGTATGACCCAGCTGAATATTAACCTCCCTGATGAGGCAGTCATTGACAGAATCCTTCAGTCGCTCCCACCAAGCTACAAGAGCTTTGTGATGAACTACAATATGCAGGGGATGGTAAAGACCATTCCTGAAGTATTTTCTATGCTGAAGTCAGCAGAGTTTGAAATCAAGAAAGAACATCAAGTGTTGATGGTCAATAAGACCACTAAGTTCAAGAAGGGCAAGGGTAAGAAGAACTTCAAGAAGGACGGCAAGGAGGTTGCCGCGCCCGGTAAGCCATTTGCCGGGAAGAAGTCAAAGAATGGACCCAAGCCTGAGACTGAGTGCTTTTATTGCAAGGGGAAGGGTCACTGGAAGCGGAACTGCCCCAAATACTTAGTGGATAAGAAGGCCGGCAACACTAAAGGTATACTCGATATACATGTAGTTGATGTGTACCTTACCAGTACTCGTAGTAACTCCTGGGTATTTGATACCAGTGCCGTTGCTCATATTTGTAACTCACAGCAGGAGCTGCGGAATAAGCGGAGACTGGCGAAGGACGAGGTGACGATGCGGGTCGGGAACGGTTCCAAGGTCGATGTGATCGCAGTCGGCACGCTACCTCTACATTTACCTACGGGATTAGTTATAAACCTTAATAATTGTTATTTTGTACCAAGTTTGAGCATGAACATTGTATCTGGATCTCGTTTGATATGAGATGGCTACTCATTTAAATCCGAGAATAATGGTTGTTCTATTTATATGAGAGATATGTTTTATGGTCATGCCCCTATGGTCAATGGTTTATTCATAATGAATCTCGAGCGTAATGTTACACATATTCATAGTGTGAATACCAAAAGATGTAAAGTTGATAATGATAGTCCCACATACTTGTGGCACTGCCGCCTTGGTCACATTGGTGTCAAGCGCATGAAGAAACTCCATGCTAATGGACTTTTGGAGGCTCTCGATTATGAATCGTTTGACACATGCGAACCATGCCTCATGGGCAAGATGACCAAGACTCCATTCTCCGGAACAATGGAGCGAGCAACCAACTTGTTGGAAATCATACATACCGATGTGTGCGGTCCAATGAGCATTGAGGCTCGTGGAGGATATTGTTATGTTCTCACTCTCACTGATGACTTGAGTAGATATGGGTATGTCTACTTAATGAAACACAAGTCTGAGACCTTTGAAAAGTTCAAGGAATTTCAGAATGAGGTAGAGAATCAACGTGACCGAAAGATAAAATTCCTACGATCAGATCGTGGAGGAGAATACTTAAGTCACGAATTTGGTACACACTTAAGGAAATGTGGAATCGTTTCACAACTAACGCCGCCTGGAACACCTCAGCGTAACGGTGTGTCCGAACGTCGTAATCGCACTCTATTAGATATGGTGCGATCTATGATGTCTCTTACCGATTTACCACTATCATTTTGGGGATACGCTCTAGAGACAGCTACATTCACTTTAAATAGGGCACCGTCTAAATCCGTTGAGACGACACCGTATGAATTGTGGTTTGGGAAGAAACCTAAGCTGTCGTTTCTAAAAGTTTGGGGATGCGATGCTTATGTCAAGAAACTTCAACCTGAAAAGCTCGAACCCAAGTCGGAAAAATGCGTCTTCATAGGATACCCTAAAGAAACCATTGGGTATACCTTCTACTTAAGATCCGAGGGCAAGATCTTTGTTGCCAAGAACAGATCCTTTCTGGAAAAAGAGTTTCTCTCGAAAGAAGTAAGTGGGAGGAAAGTAGAACTCGATGAAGTACTACCTCTTGAACGGGAAAGTAGTGCAGCTCAAGAAAATGTTCCTGTGATGCCTACACCAACTGAAGAGGAAAATAATGATGATGATCAAGGTACTTCGGATCAAGTTGCTACTGAACTTCGTAGGTCCACAAGGACACGTTCCGCACCAGAGTGGTACGGCAACCCTGTCCTGGAAATCATGTTGTTAGACAACGATGAACCTTCGAACTATGAAGAAGCGATGGCGGGCCCAGATTCCAACAAATGGCTAGAAGCCATGAAATCCGAGATAGAATCCATGTATGAAAACAAACTATGGACTTTGACTGACTTGCCCGATGATCGGCGAGCGATAGAAAACAAATGGATCTTTAAGAAGAAGACGGACGCGGATGGTAATGTCACCATCTATAAAGCTCGACTTGTCGCTAAGGGTTATCGGCAAGTTCAAGGGATTGACTACGATGAGACTTTCTCTCCCGTAGCGAAGCTTAAGTCCGTCCGAATCATGTTAGCAATTGCCGCATACTACGATTATGAGATATGGCAGATGGACGTCAAAACGGCATTCCTTAACGGTTATCTTAAGGAAGAACTGTATATGATGCAGCCAGAAGGTTTTGTCGATCCTAAGAACGCTAACAAAGTATGCAAGCTCCAGCGATCCATTTATGGGCTGGTGCAAGCATCTCGGAGTTGGAATATTCGCTTTGATGAGATGATCAAAGCGTTTGGGTTTATGCAGACTTATGGAGAAGCCTGCGTTTACAAGAAAGTGAGTGGGAGCTTTGTAGCATTTCTCATATTATATGTAGATGACATATTCTTGATGGGAAATGATATGGAACTTTTGGACAGCATTAAGGCCTACTTGAATAAGTGTTTTTCAATGAAGGACCTTGGAGAAGCTGCTTACATATTAGGCATCAAGATCTATAGAAATAGATCGAGACGCCTCATAGGTCTTTCACAAAGCACATACCTTGATAAAATTTTGAAGAAGTTCAAAATGGATCAGTCCAAGAAGGGGTTCTTGCCTGTATTGCAAGGTGTGAGATTGAGCTCAGCTCAATGCCCGACCACGGCAAAAGATATAGAAGAGATGAGTGTCATCCCCTATGCTTCAGCCATAGGATCTATTATGTATGCCATGCTGTGTACCATACCTGATGTAAACCTTGCCGTAAGTTTGGTAGGAAGGTACCAAAGTAATCCCGGCAAGGAACACTGGACAGCGGTCAAGAATATCCTGAAGTACCTGAAAAGGACAAAGGACATGTTTCTCGTTTATGGAGGTGACGAAGAGCTCGTCGTAAAGGGTTACGTCGACGCTAGCTTTGACATAGATCTGGATGACTCTAAGTCACAAACCAGATACGTGTATATGTTGGATGGTGGAGCAGTAAGCTGGTGCAGCTGCAAGAAGAGCGTCGTGGCGGGATCTACATGTGAAGCGGAGTACATGGCAGCCTCGGAGGCAGCGCATGAAGCTATTTGGGTGAAGGAGTTCATCACCGACCTAGGAGTCATACCCAATGCGTCGGGGCCGATCAAACTTTTCTGTGAAAATACTAGAGCTATTGCCCTTGCGAAGGAGCCCAGATTTCACAAGAAGACCAGGCACATCAAGCATCGTTTCAACTCCATCCGTGAGAATGTTCAAGATGGAGACACAGAAATTTGCAAAGTACATACGGATCTGAATGTCGCAGATCCGTTGACTAAACCTCTCTCGCGAGCGAAACATGATCAACACCAGAACTCTATGGGTGTTCGATTCATCACAATGTAACTAGATTATTGACTCTAGTGCAAGTGGGAGACTATTGGAAATATGCCCTAGAGGCAATAATAAAAGTGTTATTATTATATTTCTTTGTTCATGATAATAGTCTTTTATTCATGCTATAACTGTATTATCCGGAAATCGTAATACAAGTGTGAATACATAGACCACAACATGTCCCTAGTGAGCCTCTAGTTGACTAGCTCGTTGTGATCAACAGATAGTCATGGTTTCCTGGCTATGGACATTGGATGTCGTTGATAACGGGATCACATCATTAGGAGAATGATGTGATGGACAAGACCCAATCCTAAGCATAGCACAAAGGTCGGTTAGTTCGTTTGCTAGAGCTTTTCCAATGTCAAGTATCTCTTCCTTAGACCATGAGATCGTGTAACTCCCGGATACCGTAGGAGTGCTTTGGGTGTACCAAACGTCACAACGTAACTGGGTGACTATAAAGGTGCATTACAGGTATCTCCGAAAGTGTCTGTTGGGTTGACACGGATCGAGACTGGGATTTGTCACTCCGTATGACGGAGAGGTATCTCTGGGCCCACTCGGTAATGCATCATCACAATGAGCTCAAAGTGACCAAGTGTTTGATCACGGGATCATGCATTGCGGTATGAGTAAAGTGACTTGCCCCTAACGAGACTGAACGAGGTATTGGGATATCGACGATCGAGTCTCGGGCATGTAACGTACCGACTGACGAAGGGAATTGCATACGGGGTTTGATCGAATCCTCGACATCGTGGTTCATCCGATGACAACATCGAGGAGCATGTGGGAGCCAACATGGGTATCCAAATCCCGCTGTTGGTTATTGACCTGAGGTCGTCTCGGTCATGTCTGCATGTCTCCCGAACCCGTAGGGTCTACACACTTAAGGTTCGGTGACGCTAGGGTTATCAGGAAGACAAGTATGTGATTACTGAATGTTGTTCGGAGTCCCGGATGAGATCCCGGACGTCACGAGGAGTTCCGGAATGGTCCGGAGGTAAAGATTTATATAAGGAAAGTGGTTAAACGGACACCGGAAAGTTTCGGTGGCATACCGGTATTGTACCGGGGCCACCGGAAGGGTTCCGGGGGTCCACCGGGTGGGGCCACCCCTCCCGGGAGGGCCACATGGGCTGTGTGGGAGAGGGAGCCAGCCCCTAGTGGGCTGGGCGCGCCTCCCCACCTAGGCCCATGCGGCTAGGGCAAGGGGAGGGGAAACCCTAAAGGGGGCGCCCCCCTAGCTTGGGGGGCAAGCCACCCCTTTTCCCTCTCCCTTTGGCCGCCGCCCCCCTCTAGGGTTTCCCCTAGAGGGCCGGCCCCCTTGCCCCTCTCCTCCTATATATAGAGGGGTGAGGGGAGGGCTGCAGAACACAAGCCAAGGCGCAGCCCCTCCCCTCCCCAACACCTCTCCTCCTCCGTACGTGCTTGGCGAAGCCCTGTCGGAGCACTTCTGCACCAACTACACCACGCCGTCGTGCTGCCGTTGGAGCTGCCTTCCTCAACCTCTCCTTCCTCCTTGCTGGATCAAGACGGAGGAGACGTCGTCCGTCCCATACGTGTGTTGAACGCGGAGGTGCTGTCCGTTCAGCACTTGGTCATCGGTGATCCGAATCACGACGAGTACGACTCCATCATCACCATCCCCTTGAACGCTTCCGCACTCGATCTACAAGTGGTATGTAGATGCAAACTCACTCCCTTGACTTGTTGCTTAGATGAACTCATAGATGGATCTTGGTGAAACCGTAGAAAAAATTTTAATTTTCTGCAACGTTCCCCAACACATTTTCCTCAAAAAAACAAAAACTCTTTTGAACTATCATACCACTAGTGGACGTTAATCGGGATTAAACCGGACCCAGTTGACATACCTAGTTGAAAGGGAGTGTACAACCGCTATATGTAAGTTGCCAAGGCATCTAAGCAGTTGAAATAATCTGAGAAAGCACTTAACAGTGTGGCCTCATATAAACTACGAAGACAGTATTGTGATGAAGTTGAGAGGAAAGGTTAAGGACTCAAATGAAATAGGCATGCATTTCTTTACGATAGTACAGCAGGCACTGCTGACATATTGGCCAACTCAGGTATAGCGTAACAACAAATAAGCATTCGAATCAAGCAATACAGCAAAGCAGACAACTGAACTATTTGTAATTTGGTAGGATTACACGTTGAGGGCACAAGCCAAGAAAGCAGCCCACTCGCATTACATTTCACATGTACTAAAACACACTAGCTTACCATATGTTGTTGTGAAGCCTAGCTGTTGTTGCAATGTTCTTTGAAGATATCGTCAGCATCCCGTGGTTGCAAATCTAGTTGTTGTAGTTTATTCTGCACCATCTATTTAGGTAAAATTAATTTTAATCGCATGCACTAGTCTGAATTGATCATCAATGGTTCATCTAAACTAATGAAAGAAGGGTGTGTGCATACACGACAATACTCCCTCCGATTCTTTTTACTTTGCGTATAAATTTTTCTCGGTTTTCTCGTATTAGTCTACGCGTTGCCGATTCCTAGTGCTGGTTTCCTTTTGTGCCCCGCCCCATCTGCCTCTGCCCTAATTAATTGGCAAATTAGTCTAGAAAAATTAAACCAGTGCCCTCCTTGGTATGCGGGTCAAGAGTTATGCACAGAGTAAATAGAATCGGAGGGAGTATATCTGCTTCCCTCTATTTTTATGCTTGTTCGAGGTGCCAGCCCCAAAAGAACAATATTTTGCTTGATGGGGTTGGCAGCTCCATAATTAATAGAAGCATCAAATTAGTCATGCAACTTGGGAAGATCAAGAACACACAAACAAGTAATGAACAGAGGCTCGGAGCAGTGATGTAATAGCTAGCATCAGAAAATGTAGGGTAAAACGAACAAAAAGCAGCGGAACCACATGCTAGTTTGCTGATGTGTAATTAAGCATAGAGAACATTAAGCAGTCTTATGGAACCAACAGGTGGCATCAGAACAAAACTAATGCATATTAACTATATGTGCACTGGTATGTAATTTAGCACATGTAACATGTTCACTGCCAAAAGTATGGCCCTACAGGTGCAAGCAGAATAACGCGTCTCATGAAAAACCGAATGATGCCCTGAAGAAATTCAAAGGTGCGGTGCTTATGCTAGGAAAGTGAACATAGGCGCCGGCTGTTGGATAATAGTACCTGATTCTCGGCGGCGTATGGGTATCGTTGTCATACTTGATAGCTAAGGATCGCCGATGGTGCTCGTGTTGCGGTTGAGTTTGGGCCAGCTGTCACCGTCGCTGAAGCGGCTCCGGTGCTACGGTTGCGGCGCCTGTCGACATACAATAAAGCTCATCTGTGGTAAGTGAACAGTTGCATGATAAAGATAAAAACCAAAGGAATACAAATCGAAATAACCTGATGAGGCTGCGGCGTCGGTAAAGCAGGGCCGGTGGAGTTGAATATGGCGTCCATGGAGCGGGTGCGGTGCAGTGGACGAAGGCTTCGGCGGGCGCGTTGTACAGTGCTTTCGGTGAGGCGGATCTGTTGCAGCGGGCGAGGGCTTGTATAAAGGGCCAGCGAAGGGGCGGATGAGGGAGTCAGTGAAGGGCCTGCGCTGTGGTGGACAAGGGCACCGGTTAAGCAGATCCGGTGCGGTGGACCATGATGGCGGTCAAGGAGATGTGGAGCAGTGGACAAGCCAGTCGCTAAAGCAGCTCCGATGAAGTGGTGAGTTGGCACTTGGGGGTTCCAAGGTGCGGAAGGTAGATCCGGCGGGGTGTGAGGTCCACCGCTGCGGCGGAGGACTAGATTCGGTGGCTTGCCATGGTTGGGGGAGTCGGGGAGGGGAAGGGGAGGGGCTCTAGGGAAGAATGTTGGGGGCAAAGAGGGGAAAACAATGGAGTTACCAAAGCAGCCCTTTTCCGTTCATGTGGCAGGGGTAAAACAGGAATATCATAGGGCTAAACTTTCGGGCATGTGATATTTTGATGTGAGCGGGAAGTTTGAAAGCTTTTGGCGCCTAAAATTATAAGTATTCTGCTCTCGTACGGCCGACTATGATATCATGGCCGACAATTTGTTTGTTTTGCACGCAAAAAAAAAGTGCAAGTTTTGAACATCAATGTCTCCAACTCGAAACTTAGATTGTCCATTCAATTCAAATATGGATCATTGAGCTACTACAAGCAAATACCATCGTACGGTCCAATTCAAATGAAATTCCAAATGTGTTTATCCTAAATATGATGAAAAAAGCAAAAATGTGTATGTGTATGAATAAAGTGGATGATTATAAAGTTTGAACATGCCCGTATGTGTATATCTCTAGGTTTGATATATGAATTTGAAATTACGAAATCCCGGCTTAAAAATGTACCTCCGTTTAAATGAATTACAAAAGCTAATGATGGAGTCGAATTCCAAAATTCCAATCTTAGGTTTGTAATTCTAGTACATCAATGTATATCACGCATGTTCAAAAGTATCGTTATCTCATAGTACAAACCGTGAAACAAATTGATCAACCATGAGTGCACAATATCTCAATTACGCTAAAGTACCTCAAATATAGACACCTCACTCTT
>NC_041388.1:298389881-298390398 GCF_002162155.2 Triticum dicoccoides | reverse complement strand
CACCCCTCTCTCTTGTAAAGTCCGGACCCCAACATAGGTCTCTATCACTTTGTCTCTCGGGCATGCACACATCTCTTCCCTCACTCTCTAGTTCTCCCGCTAACTCTCTTACCCAAGCACACGCACTATGTAGAGTGTATATTTCCCATACACACAAAATGTCGCCCCCAAACGTCTATCTCCCTAGTTATGTGGTTCTCGCGCACTCACCTCACACACCACCCCCACTGCAAACAAGCACACTTTGTCTCCTTGTGCACCACTCTCATCTTTCTATCTCTCCCACATACGAACCCGCCCCAGCTCCTTCCCTGTATACATATATGTCGTGACTCTTTGCATAGCTCCCTAATGTATAATCGTTCTCGATTTCGCACATTGTTCTCTACACCATCTATTCTAGCTCTCTCATGAAGTCCCTATCACACACACAATGACTCGCTTCCCTTGCATCTCCGTTCATAGGCCAATTTCGGACAACATCAACATTGTCTCCCTATCTATACGCCATTTATGG
>NC_041388.1:298367732-298389406 GCF_002162155.2 Triticum dicoccoides | reverse complement strand
ATCTCGCTACTACACATGTCACACCATTCCCCCTTCCCTTATACTAGGTTTACATCATCAGTGGTCTCTCTACTCAACATACACTCTCTCCCTCTCACACACAAACGCGTGCACAAACACACACAGACACGCACAAACACCCATTTACCCGGATCCTCATCTCTCCTCATGTCTGCATGTGTATCTCACACACTCACTCCCTAATTATGTATATGTGTCTCCATGTTACACAACACAAAGCCCCATGTACATGTCGCTCTCTATGCTCCACACACATAGACACAAAGAATCTGTTATCATTGCCTCAGTCTCTAACATATCACACACGCACTCTCTCTCTCTCTCTCTCTCTCTCTCTCTCTCTCTTGCAAACACGCTCAACAAGGGTTTCCCCGTGAATAACTTACCGTCTATTCATGAACAGTCGTGGCAGTACGGCGAACACGAGACGTGAAAAAGAATAAATCTACACGTGCTTAGACCACCCAGTATGACTACTAGGACTAGAGCAAGCCAAAAAGCGTGCCGCCGTCACCCCCTCCTTGTCGGTGACGGGAAAATCTTCGTTTTACACAGTCGAGAAGTCATTGTGCTAAGGCCCCACATGCCGAGGCGTTGAATAGAATGTAGATGCTAGTTTACAGAAGCAAGTATCGATAATACGTTTGTATCTCCATACTTATATTTCTTCTCTTATAAAAAACCGAGTTGGTGATGATGGTACGTGTGCCATCTTGCAATATAGACCGTCCGATCTATATCTAACGGATGGAAATTAAACTAAAAGATACCCGCACCCCTCTCCACATTTGCAGACAAGGCCTTCCCTCATTCATCCTTATCTCCAACAAACCTCATTGTTGAGAAATTAAGAAAGGAAGCCTCTGGAACAAACTGGCCTGGTGGCCGCTGCCGGCGTCGTCAATCCCCATGCCTCCACTCAGTTCGACCACCAACCACCACCACACCCCACTCCTCTTCACCTTATCTCATATTTCTCGAGATATCATTAGTTTTTACACATGGGATTACTCCCGCAAGGTTCAATTACAACAAGTGTTTTATAAAAAAATGCATCTTGATGTTTCGTGCAATGCACGGATCTTGCTAGTACTCCTACACAAGACTAAGTTGGTGATGCTGGTGTGTCTGCCATCCGTTGTTTCTGACCATTAGATCTAGATCTAACGATTGTGAGGTAAGTTGTTGCCTTTTCTCACCAACATTCCACTTGTCTACCAATTTGCAGAAAAACCCATAATTAGTATCTTAAAACCAACCGCATCCCTCCCTGACCTCACCAAAATAGCCCAAGGAATATATTCTAATTGAAACATAATATATCTCTAGTGACATATGTATATCAAAATTAGAGTGTTTTGTACCAAGTTTGTGAATAAGTATTATTCTAATTATGATTCATTGCAACGGACATGAACATTGCTAGTATTTCCAACCATGCATTTCTTTTCCTAGTATTCCATAGTTTCGAGTTTTCCATCAAGATATTAGTCACTCATGGTTGATATTTACTTTCAATCATGTACACATATGCACTATGTAACTAGCCTTGCTTATTGGCTTCCAAAGCTTAACTTTCACTCCTACTTACAATATGTAGAGTATTTAACAAAAAACTACCACTTTCAACCAGCCCTAGGAGGAATCTATTGTACAAAAAATAGCAAAAACATACCCAAAATTTCTTAATCCACGCCAAAAACTACCTAGTACTCCTACCAATTAGGTTCGTTTAAACCCATTTATGACAGGGTTGGCCCACATGTCCGTGCTGACGAGGCAGCTTAAACCAACACATTTTGTTTGACCGTTGACACGAGGGACCCACATCTGACCTTCTATCCTGTTATTCCCCCTCAAATCATTATTTTTCCTGAACATTACTTCAAATAGTATTGATGCGTGTTCGTCGGTGGCGCCGGTGATGAGCGAGTTGGCCGCCGCTCCACCAGACGGGCCGGACGTCGTGCTGGCCTCTGCACGGGTTGGCAGGCTAGCCCGAGCGTGACTCACGAGCGAGCAAGCCGCCGTGCTGGCCTTCGCTCGAGCCAGATGGCTGGCCTTAGCGTGGCGCGCGCGAACAAGCCACCGCGCTGCCTTGCCAATCTAGCTAGCAAACCTTGCAGACAAGCATCTGGACGGAGCTATCTTGGCTAGCTAGCGGCCGCGAGCGCTGGACGGAGCTGGCATCCGGGCTGCCGCAACATGGGCTCCGCACCACCAGTGGTTTTGACCTCGCCTTCTGCCGGCGGCGGTAGCTGCGTCCCATGGCCGAGGATGACTAGATGGACGGGCCGGAGGTAGGAGGTCACTCGAGGATTTTTGTTGGTAAGAGCATGTACAATGGTTGATAAGGTAGTCTTATCTTAAGTCTGCCACGTATGCAAGTGGTAGTAGTTTCTTGGCATTTTAGTACAATAGAGCTGAGTCAGCGGGCTATAAGAAATAAACTACTACTACATGTTGGCTATAAGTTGGGCTGTAGATGACATGGCACTGGCTTATAGCCAGCAGCTGGCTATACTATTAACCATGCTCTTAGGGTTTCTTGTAAGGAACAATGTACGTACTACTAGCGACAAAAGGCGATTCTAGGTTGCGTTGTACTCCAACAAGTACTACTAGTGGCCGCGGGAGTGTATACCTCGTTTTGTGGGTTCGATCCCGGCCGAACGCATGGCGGCCTTTAAAAAAAATAGTACTACTACACTTCGCTGCGAGCCAATATTTTACACGGGTAGTTTGAGTTTTGAAGTCAAACAGATGTGCGGCCCCACAATATGGGTGCACTGGACAGCCTAGCCACGTGAACGGGTTTTCCTTCCCAGCATCCCGTGGCTCGCGTGCTCGCCCTAGCCGCACCTCGCTTGCAGCTTCCAGCTAGTAGCACATTTAAACTAGCGCCTCCCAATTAAGCCCGAGGAGCCGG
Source organism: Triticum dicoccoides (assembly GCF_002162155.2). NCBI lineage: Eukaryota > Viridiplantae > Streptophyta > Magnoliopsida > Poales > Poaceae > Triticum > Triticum dicoccoides. The sequence continues at coordinate 298,386,456 of NC_041388.1, read as the reverse complement.
AAAAGCCTGTCGGGGCATTGGGAACTGTGCAATATGGCTCTGTACGTAAAGTGCTCTACTACTACTCTGTAGCTTGTGGCGTTGCATGCATGGACTTCACTCCATTATCGGCTCTACTATAAAATAAATTCCTCTTGCCATGTTTTTTTGAAACGGAGGCAAAAGCTTTGCTTCATCTCATTCATAAAGAAGGAACTACTAACAAAGTTCGACGAGATCCATTACACCTCCACAAATGGAAGCGAAAAGCCTAGTCTCGTTGTATCAAATAACTCAAATGTTCTGCCCACGCAGTAACCGTCGCTGATAAACAGGCTGCTAGTGTGTGCGTGAGAGGAGCGGCTAAGTAGGCCAGCTACGTGAGAGGAGCGGCTGAATAGAGCACCGAGAGTACCCACTAGGCCACTACGCAGGTGTACTTCCCCAGCATTGATAGTACATCGATGGTTCTAGAGAACAGTAGTACCCTCCACTTCCAACTGTAGCTCCTTGGCCCTGAGATTCAAGAGTTCAAAACGGGTGCACTATGCTAGACTAGACTAGAAGTACAGTACATCACACTACTAGTTGAGAAAAGTAGTACTAGTACTGCTACAGTACGAGTACGTACTCCTCTGTCGCATAATGTAAGACGTTTTTTGACACTAGTTGGCGTGTACAAAAAATGGCAAAAACATACCCAAAATTTCTTATTCCATGCCAAAAACTACTACCTAGTGCCAAAATTTTCTTACTAGTGCTATTATTTACAGTATAATGCAATCCCATAACATTCCATAATCCCTTTCTTTCAAAAAAATCACTTCTGGAGAGAAGATTTCTATCTCCATGCGAGCTTCTCATAGGCCAGCGCCACTGCATGCAATCATGTGAGAGAGAGAGACATCCATGCAGCATGCAGAGAGAGGAGAACGCGGGCGGACAGCCAATGGGCTGCATGGGGAATTTATAGCTGCTAACTCCTCCCATTCATGCGCCAGGGGTATTTCCGTCCAGAAAGCATGCAGCGAGCCCCTGCCTTGGTATCCGGGTCTGCTCTTATGCGCAGAGTAAAAAGAATCGGAGGGAGTACTAGTAGTAAATAATAGCCTCACCCCTTCGTTGAGGAACGATCTACAGTTGGAAGGGACGAGGCCCTGCGGTTACTACGCTCTTATCTCCTCCTCGCCAGTTCCCCTCCCCCCGAAGAGAAGGCAGTTCGTCGCTGCTCCCATGGATTCGCCAGGCGGTTCTCCTCCTCGTCGGGGCTGGGAGACCTTGGACGACGATCCTGTGGGAGAAATCGCACGCCGCTCCGACATCCTCACTGCCGCAAGACTCGGTGCTTCCTACACCAACTTTTTCAAGACGCTGCTTAAACATGCCATGCTTGTTGGTCTTCCATGCATCCTCGAGGAGAAGGTTCTTCTATGGGACAATCCTTCAAACAGTCCACTGCTCCCTGGCCATGGTTGCATGTTGACTCCGCTAGAGTTGCCAACGTTGAGAGGTAGTCGGATTTTGTCCGATGAGTAGGTCAGTAATGGAGTTTGATCATGTAGTACATAGTTATTCCATTTCCATCCTGTAATTTCTCCGCTGCCCACCGTCTTATATATAGGTCTGGGTCGGTGCCAACGAAGATTGGCTTGCATACCTCTGGCCGAATACCACCATCATTTTGCACAACATCCACAGCAGTGCGGCCGTTCCGGTAGACCCCTTCTCCACCATTGGGATCGGCCTTCCGGACTGGCTAGGCAAGAATACATATGATGATGCCTACATGAGATTGAAGAATATAGCAATTGCGGACCCGCCGACAAAGCAACGCGGCTACGATGATTACTATCTCATCATGGTGTTCGACATAAGGATTGCCATCAATGCAGGAGGCAGTAACGGCAGAGGCTGGCGCATGTTGGCGGCGGCAGATTTGTACCCCTACACGTTTGAAGACGCCGTGCGCCATCTAGGCTGCATCTTCGCAGTGACAAGCCAGGGGACTTGTTTCATCTGGTTGACATCCTACGGTACGGGAGATTACAAACGGAATGCACAAACCATCATTTGCATCCCTAACGGTACTCCATTATTTTGCAGGGACCAGTCATCCCCTGATCAAAATAAGATCGTCGATCCTGGATGTGCATTTGCATCCGCGATTCGGTCTAACCTGGAACCTTGTAGCTGACTTTGGCATATTGGGATCAACTATCTTAGCAGTCGTTACCCATGGTACCACTGATGTGCAACATGGTCACATAATCTACCATGATCGGGCAGTTACCATCTACCCAGGTATTCCATTTTTTCACCCTCTCGCCTTCTCTTTCATTGTTGTACTAGTAGTATACATTGTAGTACTAGTAGGAGTACTTTTTACCTTGGAGGACGCGTATAGCTAGCTAGGCCCTTGAAGACTTGAACCCACTAGCTGCCACCATTTTTGTTTTTTCCATGTCTTACTATCTCATCCATGTAGCCAAGAGTGGCTATATATAATAAGTCGGTTATTTTACTTCCTTTATACTGGAGTAGTACTATTTGCTGCACAGTATTACTGACCGCCACATTTGAGCACAACATTATTATGCATGGACCTTGACTATGTACGTCACCATGTGTCCAGATCTGGGATGCCGCGTGTACCAGATGAACGGTGCCGAGTTCGACCCCCGTGATGCTACGTGGGTGCCGAGGAACACTCTTGGAGAGTACTCGCTTTTCATCGGGGACAGCTACCCCATTGTGAAGCGGATGCCACCTTCCGTGCACGACACGGAAGGCCTGCCGTTCATGAAGCATTGTTGTGTCTTCAGTGCGCACCGTCGGATGAACGACATGCTAGGACACGCTATCCCTGATTTATGCCGCTTCAGCTTGGATGAGTCTCCATCGTGTGGAACCGGACTAGAAAGCTGCGACAATGATTCCCGTTGCCCACCGCTATGGATCATGACATCCATGAAGAACACCTGGGACTGGAACCTGGAGGAGGACATGTAGCCCATCTATAATGTGTAAGTGGAGTACGGTAATTGTGAACGGTAGCGCTGTGAATATATGTAGACTAGTCGTGCACAAATTTATCACATGAGTTGGAGATGAACTTGTGTGGCATACTGGCATTTGTCCTTTAGAATTTATTACTAGTAAATGTGTTATGTGTACGTGCAACTTGTGTGGTTGTTGCACGGGCTCCAACACGCTCTTTGAGAAAAAAAGGTGGCACAGCTTTGGATATACATGACATGGCGGCATCATACAGTAGCATCGTTCGCTATAGTTGTACTAGTACACTCCTACTAGGACGACAACTCCTATAAAACCTTGCACTTGGCTCTTTGCCTCTTCGGGAGGTTCAACAGTTCATACTCGTGTGAACCTTGCACTTGGCTCTTCGCCTCTTCGGAAGGTCCAACAATGATGATACTACAGTACAATATGCTTCTGGCAATCTGACACCGATTGAACTGCTGCACGTCCACCGCGAGGGCGAGGGAGAGGGAGAGGGAGAGGGCGATGTAGTCAAAACCCTCTCCTCGTCCTGCGAACCACCGCGCATGTGGGCGAGGGAGAGGCGTAGTAAGCAAGCATCTCCTCGTTCGGCGAGTTGACGGGACACATCAAAGCAGTACTAGTACTAGTAGTAGTAGTCCATATTGCATCCTTTCCGATTAATATGGATTAATTTGAAACGAGAAAAATACACTGGCGGCCAACGTATGTAACAGTACGCTCTTTACGGTCACTATATATAGTTTTGCGGCGCTTATGCGATCACTAGCTCATCGTAGAGCACCGTATTGCACCCTACTGACCGGCCACATAGTTAGTGTGGCACTTTGTTGACTAGTTAAATTGTCACCTGGTTTCTGGGTCCCACCTGTCAGTTGGCAGAGCAAAGAAATCAGTTAAACAAAACTTTACGCAGGCGCGACACGAGTCCAACCCTTGCGCGCGAACCGCCCTGGCTGTGTATGTGAGTGCATGCACGTGTCCTCCCTCGGTCTTCCAACAAAGAGTGTACTACATGATGTACATCTACACTTCCAATGTGTTTAGCCTTTAATCTAAATCGATATTGATTGACTAATGCACCAACTTGTGTTGTAGGTATAGGCTACATGTCTATCCTTAATTACAGCATGCAACGGCCTTCATTTAATCTTCTTATCTCAATGGTCGCATGCACACATAAGTCTGCTACTTTTGGGCATTAATTATACCCCGGTCAATGTGTAAATCTCTAAATGTACAGTCTTTCACGAACGTAGGGAGTAGGTTGAGCACTTGAGCGTGAGCGTGTGTGTTGCATCGTGTGTTGTGTGCCGCATGGGTGCGTGAGTGTTGCGTGCGTCCATGTGTACATGTGAGTGTTGCATGTTGCATGCATGCATGCATGGGGCTTACTCCCTCCCATTGACATGTTCATATTTCAAGCTTCCTCTGTTCCCTCCATATGGTGATACTCCCTCTATTCCCAAATAGTATGGAGTAAAAGCCTCCCTCTGTTCCCAAATACGGAGTATTTGTCTTTCTATAGATTTCAACAAGTGACTAGGTACGGAGCAAAATGAGTGAAGTGAGCGTAGAGGCATAGGGATACTGTAGAAAGGAAGTCCTCGCGATCCATTTATTCCCCATCTCGGTCAGAGAGAACTATTCAACTAGTCTCTTCTTCTTCCTCCTCTCTTCCCCATCGTCGATCGCACACCATTTACCCCCGCTCACTGCTCGCCCGCCCGCGCCATCTTCCTTGGTAGCTCGCACATACCATATCCCCCAGCTCACTGCTCGGCCACACGAGGAGAAGCTTCTTCGCTCGCCCGCCCGAATCCACTTCCCCACTGGCTCGTAGGCACCGAAAACCCCAATGGCAGAACCGACTGACACGCAGAGCCACGATTGGAATTCCCTCCCTGATGTTCTCTTGGAGCAGATCTATAGTCGTATGGACCTACTCAGCACCGTCCGTCTGGCTGCATGCTCGGTGTCTTTGTACCATCTACTCATCTGCAACCGGCCGGATCTTTTCAAGACACCCTGCTTGTTGATGCCCGATCCTCGCAGGTGGCCTAGACACCGACTTGACGATCCTACGGAGGTTGTCGTGGTGCCCCTCGACATTCTACCACTACCCGTCCACCTGTCCTTCATGCGCGGCCACTACTGGGCGGGCATGAAGGCCAACTGGATCGTCCTCATCCACCAAACCGGTAGTCCGTGGCGTCTCGTGGATATCTACACCCAGCGAGAGATCACCCTTCCATCATTGGATACCGCCGCCATCGAGCCTCGCGGCCCGCCGGACACTCCTGCCTACTACGCACGAGACGCGTCAAGCTTTTGGCTCGACCTCTATTTGCAGAAAGTTGTAATCTGTGAAGTTCCCACACCATCAGAAGACTACATGGATTACAAGCTCATTGCCTTTTTCAACAAGAGATTAGTCTATCTGGAATCCTGTCGCCATACATGGTTATGGCTCATCATCAATCCTGTTGAGGAAACATTTTTGTCTGATGCTATAGTGCATGATGGCATCGTTTACGCGGTCGACGCACAGATTGGCTACCTATGTTGGTGGAATCTATTGTCGTGTAATTGTTCTATCTCATCTCATCTTTACCTTATGAATACGACTGCATGTTCATTTGTTACAAATTTAGAATGCATAGCATGTCTATAACCACATCATTGCTATATGTTCCTCTCATTTCCTAGATTTTTATGACCACACATGTTATTGTTAGAGTTGATATGAGAACAATTGGCATCTAACGATTGTTAGAATACATATTATGAGCATAACATCATGATTGCTATATGTTACTCTCGTTTACAAGATTTTTATAACAACGAATGTTATTGCTTAGAGTTGATATGAGAACAGTAGTAGTAAGTGCTATGGTAGAATATGAGTAGGCGCGGTCATAGCTGTTTTCCTCTCATTGTTACATGATGTTTGAACCATGACATATTGCTAGAATATGAAAGCCATTGGCTTATTTTTTTAACTTGGGGTATGATTATGACCACGACATTGCAATTCTCTGTATATGATATGTGTCACTGTTATAATAATCTTAATTCCACACATACTCTGAACATGATTGTTTATTTTTGTCCTTTTGGTCTCCAATTTGAATTGTTGCAGCAGATGCAAATGCGCTGGCCTTCATGATTCCAGGACCTGGAATCATACCAGCTGATGGGTGGTGGTTTATCGCTCGTTCAGCTGACGGCGGTCATTTGATGCTCATTCGCACGTACCAAATTGACCAAACCATTACATCAAACCACATGCAGTACAATGCGTGGGGCGTTCATGACATTGATGGCTATGGCTGCTTCGTGTTCGAGAAAGATCCCAGCTCCGTTGGGCCAGGCGTATTCAACTGGAGGCGGGTTTACAGCCTCGGCAACCACTCCTTGTTCCTCGGGCTCAATTATCCGATCATCCAACCAATCATCGATCATATCACCAGCGATGATTACTGTGCTATGCAACTTCCATTCGCGAGGGGGGCTGTGTTTACACATCATACCATGGGTTTCATGAATCACCATATCCAGAGATTCGTCGACACAGCTTGGTGCCAGATAATCTTCAGTGTGTGAAAGGCATCAAGCTTCCATGCGATGGATGGCTTTTGCAAACCCGACATGCGGTGATGTGGTTCATACCAATAGCAAATATGCACAACTTGATTCGTGCTGATATCTAGACTGAGCCATGTATTCTGCTGCTGTAGCACGACCCTCTTTTGTTGGATATTATGTACTGTTGTTAGTTTGAAGCACCCCTCTTGTTTGAAGGATAGATACCTTCTGTTGGGGAACGTTGCAGAAAATTAAAAAAATTCTACGGTTTCACCAAGATCCATCTATGAGTTCATCTAAGCAACGAGTCAAGGGAGTGAGTTTGCATCTACATACCACTTGTAGATTGAGTGCGGAAGCGTTCAAGGGGATGGTGATGATGGAGTCGTACTCGTCGTGATTCGGATCACCGATGACCAAGTGCTGAATGGACAGCACCTCCGCGTTCAACACAAGTACAGGACGGACGACGTCTCCTCTGTCTTGATCCAGCAAGGAGGAAGGAGAGGTTGAGAAAGGCAGCTCCAACGGCAGCACGACGGCATGGTGTAGTTGGTGCAGAAGTGCTCCAACAGGGCTTCGCCAAGCACGTACGGAGGAGGAGAGGTGTTGGGGAGGGGAGGGGCTGCGCCTTGGCTTGTGTTTTGCAGCCCTCCCCTCACCCCTCTATATATAGGAGGAGAGGGGCAAGGGGGCCGGCCCTCTAGGGGAAACCCTAGAGGGGGGCGGCGGCCAAAGGGAGAGGGAAAAGGGGTGGCTTGCCCCCCAAGCTAGGGGGGCGCCCCCTTTAGGGTTTCCCCTCCCCTTGCCCTTGCCGCATGGGCCTAGGTGGGGAGGCGCGCCCAGCCCACTAGGGGCTGGCTCCCTCTCCCACACAGCCCATGTGGCCCTCCCGGGAGGGGTGGCCCCACCCGGTGGACCCCCGGAACCCTTCCGGTGGCCCCGGTACAATACCGGTATGCCACCGAGACTTTCCGGTGTCCGTTTAACCACTTTCCTTATATAAATATTTACCTACGGACCATTCAGGAACTCCTCGTGACGTCCGGGATCTCATCCGGGACTCCGAACAACATTCGGTAATCACATACTTGTCTTCCTGATAACCCTAGCGTCACCGAACCTTAAGTGTGTAGACCCTACGGGTTCGGGAGACATGCAGACATGACCGAGACGACCTCAGGTCAATAACCAACAGCGGGATCTGGATACCCATGTTGGCTCCCACATGCTCCTCGATGTTGTCATCGGATGAACCACGATGTTGAGGATTCGATCAAACCCCGTATGCAATTCCCTTTGTCAATCGGTACGTTACATGCCCGAGGCTCGATCGTCGGTATCCCAATACCTCGTTCAGTCTCGTTACCGGCAAGTCACTTTACTCATACCGCAATGCATGATCCCGTGATCAAACACTTGGTCACTTTGAGCTCATTGTGATGATGCATTACCGAGTGGGCCCAGAGATACCTCTCCGTCATACGGAGTGACAAATCCCAGTCTCGATCCGTGTCAACCCAACAGACACTTTCGGAGATACCTGTAATGCACCTTTATAGTCACCCAGTTACGTTGTGACGTTTGGTACACCCAAAGCACTCCTACGGTATCCGGGAGTTACACGATCTCATGGTCTAAGGAAGAGATACTTGACATTGGAAAAGCTCTAGCAAACGAACTAACCGACCTTTGTGCTATGCTTAGGATTGGGTCTTGTCCATCACATCATTCTCCTAATGATGTGATCCCGTTATCAACGACATCCAATGTCCATAGCCAGGAAACCATGACTATCTGTTGATCACAACAAGCTAGTCAACTAGAGGCTCACTAGGGACATATTGTGGTCTATGTATTCACACGTGTATTACGATTTCCGGATAATACAGTTATAGCATGAATAAAAGACTATTATCATGAACAAAGAAATATAATAATAACACTTTTATTATTGCCTCTAGGGCATATTTCCAATAGTCTCCCACTTGCACTAGAGTCAATAATCTAGTTACATTGTGATGAATCGAACACCCATAGAGTTCTGGTGTTGATCATGTTTCGCTCGCGAGAGAGGTTTAGTCAACGGATCTGCGACATTCAGATCCGTATGTACTTTGCAAATTTCTATGTCTCCATCTTGAACATTCTCACGGATGGAGTTGAAACGACGCTTGATGTGCCTGGTTTTCTTGTGAAATCTGGGCTCCTTTGCACGGGCAATAGCTCCAGTATTGTCACAGAAAAGTTTGATCGGCCCCGACGCATTGGGTATGACTCCTAGGTCGGTGATGAACTCCTTCACCCAAATAGCTTCATGCGCTGCCTCCGAGGCTGCCATGTACTCCTCTTCACATGTAGATCCCGCCACGACGCTCTGCTTGCAGCTGCACCAGCTTACTGCTCCACCATTCAACATATACACGTATCCGGTTTGTGAATTAGAGTCATCCAGATCTGTGTCAAAGCTAGCGTCGACGTAACCATTTACGACGAGCTCTTCGTCACCTCCATAAACGAGAAACATGTCCTTTGTCCTTTTCAGGTACTTCAGGATATTCTTGACTGTTGTCCAGTGTTCCTTGCCGGGATTACTTTGGTACCTTCCTACCAAACTTACGGCAAGGTTTACATCAGGTCTGGTACACAGCATGGCATACATAATAGATCCTATGGCTGAAGCATAGGGGATGACACTCATCTCTTCTATATCTTTTGCCGTGGTCGGGCATTGACCTGAGCTCAATCTCACACCTTGCAATACAGGCAAGAACCCCTTCTTGGACTGATCCATTTTGAACTTCTTCAAAATTTTATCAAGGTATGTGCTTTGTGAAAGACCTATGAGGCGTCTCGATCTATTTCTATAGATCTTGATGCCTAATATGTAAGCAGCTTCTCCAAGGTCCTTCATTGAAAAACACTTATTCAAGTAGGCCTTAATGCTGTCCAAAAGTTCCATATCATTTCCCATCAAGAGTATGTCATCTACATATAATATGAGAAATGCTACAGAGCTCCCACTCACTTTCTTGTAAACGCAGGCTTCTCCATAAGTCTGCATAAACCCAAACGCTTTGATCATCTCATCAAAGTGAATATTCCAACTCCGAGATGCTTGCACCAGCCCATAAATGGATCGCTGGAGCTTGCATACTTTGTTAGCGTTCTTAGGATCGACAAAACCTTCTGGCTGCATCATATACAGTTCTTCCTTAAGATAACCGTTAAGGAATGCTGTTTTGACGTCCATCTGCCATATCTCATAATCATAGTATGCGGCAATTGCTAACATGATTCGGACGGACTTAAGCTTCGCTACGGGAGAGAAAGTCTCATCGTAGTCAATCCCTTGAACTTGCCGATAACCCTTAGCGACAAGTCGAGCTTTATAGATGGTGACATTACCATCCGCGTCCATCTTCTTCTTAAAGATCCATTTGTTTTCTATCGCTCGCCGATCATCGGGCAAGTCAGTCAAAGTCCATACTTTGTTTTCATACATGGATTCTATCTTGGATTTCATGGCTTCTAGCCATTTGTTGGAATCTGGGCCCGCCATCGCTTCTTCATAGTTCGAAGGTTCACCGTTGTCTAACAACATGATTTCCAGGACAGGGTTGCCGTACCACTCTGGTGCGGAACGTGTCCTTGTGGACCTACGAAGTTCAGTAGCAACTTGATCCGAAGTACCTTGATCATCATCATTATTTTCCTCTTCAGTTGGTGTACGCATCACAGGAACATTTTCTTGAGCTGCACTACTTTCCCGTTCAAGAGGTAGTACTTCATCGAGTTCTACTTTCCTCCCACTTACTTCTTTCGAGAGAAACTCTTTTTCCAGAAAGGATCCGTTCTTGGCAACAAAGATCTTGCCCTCGGATCTTAAGTAGAAGGTATACCCAATGGTTTCTTTAGGGTATCCTATGAAGACGCATTTTTCCGACTTGGGTTCGAGCTTTTCAGGTTGAAGTTTCTTGACATAAGCATCGCATCCCCAAACTTTTAGAAACGACAACTTAGGTTTCTTCCCAAACCACAATTCATACGGTGTCGTCTCAACGGATTTAGACGGTGCCCTATTTAAAGTGAATGTAGCTGTCTCTAGAGTGTATCCCCAAAATGATAGTGGTAAATCGGTAAGAGACATCATAGATCGCACCATATCTAACAGAGTGCGATTACGACGTTCGGACACACTGTTACGCTGAGGTGTTCCAGGCGGCGTTAGTTGTGAAATGATTCCACATTTACTTAAGTGTGTACCAAATTCGTGACTTAAGTATTCTCCTCCACGATCTGATCGTAGGAATTTTATCTTTCGGTCACGTTGATTCTTTACCTCATTCTGAAATTCCTTGAACTTTTCAAAGGTCTCAGACTTGTGTTTCATTAAGTAGACATACCCATATCTACTCAAGTCATCAGTGAGAGTGAGAACATAACGATATCCTCCGCGAGCCTCAACGCTCATTGGACCGCACACATCGGTATGTATGATTTCCAACAAGTTGGTTGCTCGCTCCATTGTTCCGGAGAACAGAGTCTTGGTCATCTTGCCCATGAGGCATGGTTCGCATGTGTCAAATGATTCATAATCGAGAGCCTCCAAAAGTCCATCAGCATGGAGTTTCTTCATGCGCTTGACACCAATGTGACCAAGGCGGCAGTGCCACAAGTATGTGGGACTATCGTTATCAACTTTACATCTTTTGGTATTCACACTATGAATATGTGTAACATTACGCTCGAGATTCATTATGAATAAACCATTGACCATAGGGGCATGACCATAAAACATATCTCTCATATAATAGAACAACCATTATTCTCGGATTTAAATGAGTAGCCATCTCGTATCAAATGAGATCCAGATACAATGCTCATGCTCAAACTTGGTACAAAATAACAATTATTAAGGTTTATAACTAATCCCGTAGGTAAATGTAGAGGTAGCGTGCCGACTGCGATCACATCGACCTTGGAACCGTTCCCGACGCGCATCGTCACCTCGTCCTTCGCCAGTCTCCGATTATTCCGCAGCTCCTGCTGTGAGTTACAAATATGAGCAACGGCACCGGTATCAAATACCCAGGAGTTACTACGAGTACTGGTAAGGTACACATCAATTACATGTATATCGAGTATACCTTTAGTGTTGCCGGCCTTCTTATCCACTAAGTATTTGGGGCAGTTCCGCTTCCAGTGACCCTTCCCCTTGCAATAAAAGCACTCAGTCTCAGGCTTGGGTCCATTCTTTGACTTCTTCCCGGCAAATGGCTTACCGGGCGCGGCAACCTCCTTGCCGTCCTTCTTGAAGTTCTTCTTACCCTTGCCCTTCTTGAACTTAGTGGTCTTATTGACCATCAACACTTGATGTTCTTCCTTGATTTCAACCTCTGCTGACTTCAACATAGAAAATACTTCAGGAATGGTCTTTACCATCCCCTGCATATTGTAGTTCATCACAAAGCTCTTGTAGCTTGGTGGGAGCGACTGAAGGATTCTGTCAATGACTGCCTCATCAGGGAGGTTAATATTCAGCTGGGTCATACGGTTGTGCAACCCAGACATCTTGAGTATGTGCTCACTGACAGAACTATTTTCCTCCATCTTACAACTATAGAACTTGTCGGAGATGTCATATCTTTCGACCCGGGCGTGAGCTTGGAAAACTAGTTTCAGCTCTTCGAACATCTCATATGCTCCGTGATGCTCAAAACACTTTTGGAGCCCCGGTTCTAAGCTGTAAAGCATGCCGCACTGAACGAGGGAGTAATCATCAGCACGAGACTGCCAAGCATTCATAATGTCTTGGTTCTCTGGGACGGGAGCGTCACCTAGCGGTCCTTCTAGGACATATTGTTTCCTGGCAGCTATGAGGATGATCCTCAGGTTCCGAACCCAGTCCGTATAGTTGCTGCCATCATCTTTCAGCTTGGTTTTCTCTAGGAACGCGTTGAAGTTCAAGTTGACATGAGCGTTGGCCATTTGATCTACAAGACATATTTGCAAAAGGTTTTAGACTAAGTTCATGATAATTAAGTTCATCTAATCAAATTATTGAAGGAACTCCCACTCAGATTTGACATCCCTCTAGTCATCTAAGTGTTACACGATCCGAGTCGACTAGGCCGTGTCCGATCATCACGTGAGACGGACTAGTCATCGTCGGTGAACATTCTCATGTTGATCGTATCTTCCATACGACTCGTGTTCGACCTTTCGGTCTCCGTGTTCCGAGGCCATGTCTGTACATGCTAGGCTCGTCAAGTTAACCCTAAGTGTTTTGCATGTGTAAAACTGTCTTACACCCGTTGTATGTGAACGTAAGGATCTATCACACCCGATCATCACGTGGTGCTTCGAAACGACAAACTTTAGCAACGGTGCACAGTTAGGGGAGAACACTTCTTGAAATTGTTGTAAGGGATCATCTTATTTACTACCATCGTTCTAAGTAAACAAGATGCATAAAACATAATAAACATCACATGCAATTATATAAAGTAGTGACATGATATGGCCAATATCATATAGCTCCTTTGATCTTCATCTTCGGGGCTCCATGATCATCTTGTCACCGGCATGACACCATGATCTCCATCATCGTGTCTTCATGAAGTTGTCACGCCAACGACTACTTCTACTTCTATGACTAACGCGTTTAGCAATAAAGTAAAGTAGTTTACATGGCGTTCTTCAATGACACGCAGGTCATACAAAAAATAAAGACAACTCCTATGGCTCCTGCCGGTTGTCATACTCATCGACATGCAAGTCGTGATTCCTATTACAAGAACGTGATCTCATACATCACAATATATCATTCATCATTCATCACAACTTCTGGCCATATCACATCACATGACAATTGCTGCAAAAACAAGTTAGACGTCCTCTAATTGTTGTTGCATCTTTTACGTGGCTGCAATTGCGTTCTAGCAAGAACGTTTTCTTACCTACGAATAACCACAACGTGATCTTGTCAACTTCTATTTACCCTTCATAAGGACCCTTTTCATCGAATCCACTTCAACTAAAGTGGGAGAGACAGACACCCGCCAGCCACCTTATGCAACTAGTGCATGTTAGTCGGTGGAACCGGTCTCACGTAAGCGTACATGTAAGGTTGGTCCGGGCCGCTTCATCCCACAATACCGCTGAAGCAAGATAAGACTAGTAGCGGCAAGCAAGTTGACAAGATCTACGCCCACAACAAAATTGTGTTCTACTCGTGCAAAGAGAACTACGCATAGACCTAGCTCATGATGCCACTGTTGGGGAACGTTGCAGAAAATTAAAAAAATTTCTACGGTTTCACCAAGATCCATCTATGAGTTCATCTAAGCAACGAGTCAAGGGAGTGAGTTTGCATCTACATACCACTTGTAGATCGAGTGCGGAAGCGTTCAAGGGGATGGTGATGATGGAGTCGTACTCGTCGTGATTCGGATCACCGATGACCAAGTGCTGAACGGACAACACCTCCGCGTTCAACACACGTACGGGACGGACGACGTCTCCTCCATCTTGATCCAGCAAGGAGGAAGGAGAGGTTGAGGAAGGCAGCTCCAACGGCAGCACGACGGCGTGGTGTAGTTGGTGCAGAAGTGCTCCGACAGGGCTTCGCCAAGCACGTACGGAGGAGGAGAGGTGTTGGGGAGGGGAGGGGCTGCGCCTTGGCTTGTGTTTTGCAGCCCTCCCCTCACCCCTCTATATATAGGAGGAGAGGGGCAAGGGGGCCGGCCCTCTAGGGGAAACCCTAGAGGGGGGCGGCGGCCAAAGGGAGAGGGAAAAGGGGTGGCTTGCCCCCCAAGCTAGGGGGGCGCCCCCTTTAGGGTTTCCCCTCCCCTTGCCCTAGCCGCATGGGCCTAGGTGGGGAGGCGCGCCCAGCCCACTAGGGGCTGGATCCCTCTCCCACACAGCCCATGTGGCCCTCCCGGGAGGGGTGGCCCCACCCGGTGGACCCCCGGAGCCCTTCCGGTGGCCCCGGTACAATACCGGTATGCCACCGAAACTTTCCGGTGTCCGTTTAACCACTTTCCTTATATAAATCTTTACCTCCGGACCATTCCGGAACTCCTCGTGACGTCCGGGATCTCATCCGGGACTCCGAACAACATTCGGTAATCACATACTTATCTTCCTGATAACCCTAGCGTCACCGAACCTTAAGTGTGTAGACCCTACGGGTTCGGGAGACATGCAGACATGACCGAGACGACCTCAGGTCAATAACCAACAGCGGGATCTGGATACCCATGTTGGCTCCCACATGCTCCTCGATGTTGTCATCGGATGAACCACGATGTCGAGGATTCGATCAAACCCCGTATGCAATTCCCTTTGTCAATCGGTACGTTACATGCCCGAGGCTCGATCGTCGGTATCCCAATACCTCGTTCAGTCTCGTTACCGGCAAGTCACTTTACTCGTACCGCAATGCATGATCCCGTGATCAAACACTTGGTCACTTTGAGCTCATTGTGATGATGCATTACCGAGTGGGCCCAGAGATACCTCTCCGTCATACGGAGTGACAAATCCCAGTCTCGATCCGTGTCAACCCAACAAACACTTTCAGAGATACCTGTAATGCACCTTTATAGTCACCCAGTTACGTTGTGACGTTTGGTACACCCAAAGCACTCCTACGGTATCCGGGAGTTACACGATCTCATGGTCTAAGGAAGAGATACTTGACATTGGAAAAGCTCTAGCAAACGAACTAACCGACCTTTGTGCTATGCTTAGGATTGGGTCTTGTCCATCACATCATTCTCCTAATGATGTGATCCTGTTATCAACGACATCCAATGTCCATAGCCAGGAAACCATGACTATCTGTTGATCACAACGAGCTAGTCAACTAGAGGCTCACTAGGGACATATTGTGGTCTATGTATTCACACGTGTATTACGATTTCCGGATAATACAGTTATAGCATGAATAAAAGACTATTATCATGAACAAAGAAATATAATAATAACACTTTTATTATTGCCTCTAGGGCATATTTCCAACACCTTCCTGGGATCAAGTGCATCCTAACTCACCTGCGTAGGATGTACTGATAATGATGATGGAGATGTTGTGTAGAAGCCATATATATATATATATATATATATATATATATATATATATATATATATCAGTTAGGCTTCAAGTGTGTACTTGTTAGTTAAACCTATGTATAAATTGTGACACTAAATACAACTAGTAAGTAGTACAATAGCAGTACTAGTATATGCCGGTCAAATTATTCATCATGTCCACACATTGAATTGACATGACAACACGCTGCGCATGAGGTGACACAATAATCTCGGCGGCGTGTTCGGGTATTCTGGACTTCAGATTTGGAGTACCACTTATCTGTCGAAATCTTTCATCATTCACTTAAAGCAGTCGATTGATCATACATTGAGTACCATATAACTGGAATTACCGATGCAAGTTGAAGAAGGATTGGCCCGTGCTGCCGGCTGGCATCAAGTTCGATCCCACGGATCAGGAGCTGATCAAGCACCTTGAGGCCAAAGTGAGTGCTGGCAGCGC
The DNA here is from genome assembly GCF_002162155.2 of Triticum dicoccoides. Classification (NCBI taxonomy): domain Eukaryota; kingdom Viridiplantae; phylum Streptophyta; class Magnoliopsida; order Poales; family Poaceae; genus Triticum; species Triticum dicoccoides. The sequence continues at coordinate 298,370,306 of NC_041388.1, read as the reverse complement.
GATATTTCAGTCCCTCATCGATTTGTTCATACCAACCATCGACAGCGAGCACGACATATGTTACACCCAACCTGAGAAACTTCCAGGTAAGACACCGATCGGCCGTCTACTTGCACAAACATATTCCTTTGTTTATAGCTCTATTTTTCTTTTTAGACGTAGACCTGGTGAAGCAATTACAATTTGAAAGTTAATAAAAAGTGAAACAATTACTGCAGCATGCCAAAGATGTTATGAAAATGCCAACTAGGTACACTAAAACCTGTATTCCACAATACTGCAGGTATCACACTGAGTGGCCTAAGGAAGCATTTCTTCCAGCGCAATTCCAGGGCGTTCAAAAGGGGTGCGTGGACATGTCGCAAGATACAGTCGGAGTGCGGCATGCACGCGATGTGGCACAAGACAGGCAATACCTTGCCGGTGATGGTCAACGGCCGGCAGACGGGCAGCAAAAAAGGTTCTGGTGCTGCACATCAACAAGAACTTCGACCAGCAGAGGACCAACTGGGTGATGCACCAGTACCACCTCGGGGACCTGGAGCAAGAGAAGGAGCGGGAGCTGGTCCTCTGCAAGATTTTCTACCAGACGAACACTAGGGCCAGGAGTAAAAAGATTATAAGTTAGTTTGGTATTGGTAGTTGTACTACCTTGTCGTCCGCAAGTTGGTATTGTTGTTAATGATCTTTTGGTATGAACTTGCATTTGCTTCCAACCATCATGCCGAGGGTCGACATGGATATAAAGCTGAATCATTTGTTTCGAAACGAATTTTCAGGCAGCTGATTTTTATTTGATGGGTAGCATAAGCACCCGGCGTTCGAATTCCCAGTTCTCCATTTTTTCGAAACAAGTGCATGCACTTATTATCACGATAGAAAAACAATATCCATGATGCATCCCAGTTATCAGTCTATACTTGCAGAATTCTCTCGTTTATTGAGCACGTATATTGTTTTTTCAGGTCGAGCAAGTTTCGACTGGGTTGTAGATTGCCCAGGGTTGTTTTGTTTTTAATAGGCCCAACCCATGACGACAATGGGGCACAAAGATCCAGCAGGTATCTACTGGCCTCTGGCCCGCCAGCATTAGTTATATTTTGTCTTACAACATCCGTAGTCAGTTTTTTTTACTGAATCAAACACACAACCAAGTTCTATTTTCCTCTTGAAACGCATGTCCTACATCCGTTTTCTAATCTCTACCTATATTTTTACTAGTTCATATACACGTATTATTATATTGAAAACACTTTTCATATTTACATCCTTATTTTTGTTGTTTTTTCCCACCCAGCGCTGATTTTTTACCACTGATTTTCCCTTAAACCAATTAAATTGTCCCACGTCTTATTTGCTTACAAAAACAAAACGATTTTTTTGGCAAATCAATAAGTTCTTAAAAAAATGTTTATCATTTCAGGATTACAACAGTTCGGACTCCACCGAAATATGCAAAATAAGGTTGGACTTTTTGACCGTGGTCCTGGGCAGAAAATGGGTTGTAATAAATTACTTAAGAATTAGCAAATGGGCTGCAAATTATAAAAAATAGCAAATGGGCTTTATGTTGTCTGCCACAGATTTGGAGGCTGACTTGTGGGCCTACTAAGTTCATGCGTACATAAGGTTTCTCAAAAAAGAAACTTAGTCAACAATCGACTCTACCAGCGTCAAACCGTTAGATGTCAATCTAACGGCAATCGTGCTTCTTCAGTCTCTGATCTTCCTGCCCCAGCCGCCCAAACCAGCGCCGTCGGAACCGCCTGCTCCCGCCTCCCGTGGCCGGCAGTGCTGCCGGGAAGGCCTCACGGCCCCACCATACTCGCATCACTGGCCTGTCTATCCCTCTACTCACCCACACCTCCTGTTATTTTCCGGAGACAGCAGCCGAACCAGTCAACCCTCGTACTCTCCACTGCATGGGCAGTCACTGCCGTGTCTTCCCCGGCTCCGTGTCGTTCCCTTCATAGGCCTCACCATCGTCCACCGCCCTGGTGCTCTCGGCGCGGCGTGGTCAACGATGTCCATCCAACGGTCATAGTGCTTCTTCAACCTCTGGTCTTCTTGCCCCAGCCGCCCAAAGCAGCGCTGGTCGTGCCGCATGCTCCTGCCTCCCGTGGCCGGCTGTGCTGCTGCGGAGGCCTCACCATCCCCATACTACTCCCACCGATGGCCAGGCCATCCCTCCACTCACCCACTCCCCCTGTTATTCTGCGACAACGGCAGCCTCACACCGCGGCCGAACCAGTGAACCCTCGTACTCCTCTCCGCATGGGCATCCACTGTCGCGTCTTCCTCGGCTCCGCGTCGTCCCCTTCCTAGGCCTCGCCGTTGTCCACCGCCATGGTGCTCTCGGCGCGGCGTGGTCAATGTGGTCAACGACCGACTTCCATCGGAAGAGTACTGTACGTGGAGAGGCTGACAGCTAGGTCCACGGCAGCCGCAAGGAAGTGCCTCCTTATTACGCGCAAAATAATTATTCCTCCATCTGACAGTAGGGACCCACCGGACGGGCTACCAGTATTTTGCGGAAAAAACGTTTCCCCCCTGACTGCTGGGACCCACCGGACG
>NC_041388.1:298237892-298367376 GCF_002162155.2 Triticum dicoccoides | reverse complement strand
GCTGTCTGCTCGGACCCACCGGAAGTGCCTCCTTATTACGCACAGAAAAATGAATACTCCCCCTGCTAGCTGGGACCCAACCTGGTGGGAGGCTGACTTGTGGGCCTAATAAGTTGACAAGGATGGAGGGCTTTGTCAACTTAGTCAATATGAACGATTCTGGCTCCAGTGACCGTACGATGTCCATCCAACGGCCGTAGTGCTTCTTCAACCTCTGGTCTTCTTGCTCCAGCCGCCCAAAGCTGCGCTGGTCGTGCCGCGTGCTCCTGCCTCTCGTGGTCGGCTGTGATGCCGCGGAGGCCTCACCGCCCCCTACTACTCCCACCGTTGGCCCATGCTATCCCTCTACTCACCCACACCCCCTGTTATTCTACGGCGCCGGCAGCCTCACGCTGCAGCCGAACCAGTGAACCCTCGTACTCCTCTCCGCGTGGGCATCCATTGTCGCATCTTCCCCAGCTCCACGTCGTCCCCTTCCTAGGCCTCGCCGTCGTCCACCGCCTTGGTGCTCTCAGCGCGGCGTGGTCAATGTGGTCAACGACCGACTTCCATCGGAAGAGTACTGTACGTGGAGAGGCTGACAGCTGGGTCCACGGCCACATCCCAGTTTTTTTGTGATTTGCCAAGTAAGTCGCTTTGTCACGCCTGTTGGACTGCAAATCTTTCAAGATGAGGAGAGCTTCATTCGGCTGGCCGAGAAAATGGCCCATCAGTAATGAGAAATGGGATGTACATTTTTAAAACACATCAAACCAGCAATTAGTTTAAAATATTTTTTTCCATTTCGAGATTTTAAATTACATTAATTTTTATGCGTGGAGAATTTGTTGGATTTTATATTGATATACATTTATTTTTAAAATCAGTTTGAATGTGAGTCGAAATTTCGGGATTAAAAACAGTTCAGACCGCACCGAAATATGCAAAATTTCGTTAATTTTTTAACCGTGGCCACAATATGGGCTGTAATGCTAACAAAAAGAATATGGGCTCCAAAAAAACCTTAAGAATTAGCAAATGCGCTGTAAATTATTAGAAATAATGGCAGATGGGTTGTATAATGTTTTCCACAGATTTGAGGCTTTCCTAAAAAAAGGTTGACGCACAAGCAGTGACTGTTGGATGTCCATCGAACGGCCGTCGTGCTTCTTCAATCTCTGCTCTTCGTGCTCCAGCCACTCAAACAAGCGTCGGCGGGACTTCCTGCTCCCTCCTCCCCGCGGCCGGCTGTGCTGCCGCGCAGGCCTCACCGCCCCATCGTACTCCCATCGCTGGCCTAGCCATCCCTCTACTCACCCACACCTGCTGTTATTCTCCGGCGACGGCAAACGAACCAGTAAACCCTCGTACAGTTGTACTCCCCTCCGCGTGGGAAACAACTGCCGATTCTTCCCTGCCTTCGTGTCATTCCCTTCCTAGGCCTCGCCGTCGTCCACCGCCCTGGTGCTCTCGGCGCGGCCTGGTCAACGTGGTCAACGACCGACATGCATCTGAAGTGCACTGTACATGGAGAGGCCGACAGCTGGGTCCACGGCCGCACGCAAGGAAATGCCTCCTTATTACGCACAAAATAATGATTCCTCCACCTGACATCAGGAACCCATCGAAAGGGCCTCTGTATTTCGTGAAAAAAACGTTACCGGCGCTGACAGCTCGGACCCACCAGCTATATCTTCGCACGCAAGGAAGTGCCTCCTTATTATGCTCAAAAAAATGAATACCCCCCTCCTAGCTGGGACCCACCTTGGTGGGAGGCTGACTTGTGGGCCTACTAAGTTGACAGGGACGGAGGGCTTTGTCAACTTAGTCAATATGCACGATTCTAGCTCCAGTGACCGTACGATGTCCATCCAACGGCCGTAGTGCTTCTTCAACCTCTGGTCTTCTTGCTCTAGCCGCCCAACCCAGCGCTGGTCGTGCCTCGTGCTCCTGCCTCCCGTGGCCGGCTGCGATGCGGCGGAGGCCTCACCACCCCCTACTACTCCCACCGCTGGCCAGGCCATCCCTCTACTCACCCACACCCCCTGTTATTCTGCGGCGACGGCAGCCTCACACCGCAGCGAACCAGTGAACCCTCGTACTCCTCTACGCGTGGGCATCCACTGCCGCGTCTTCCCCGACTCCGCGCCGTCCCCTTCCTAGGCCTCATCGTCGTCCACCACCCTGGTGCTCTCGGCGCGGCGTGGTCAATGTGGTCAAGGAACGACTTCCATCGGACGTGGACTGTACGTGGAGAGGCTGACAGCTGGGTCCACGGCCGCAGCAAGGAAGTGCCTCCTTATTACGTGCAAAATAATTATTCCTCCACCTGACAGCGGGGACCCACCGGATGGGCCATCGTATTTCGCCCCCCTGACTACTGGGACCCACCAACTACATCTTCGCACGCAAGGAAGTGCCTGACAGTCGGGACCCACCTGGTCGAAGCGTACGTAGCGTTGTCATTCTGGTCGCGAACGTGTACGTACATATATACTGGTCGATGTAGAGGCGCGCACGTGTCGTAGTAGAGGCGTGTACGTAACATGTACACGTACGTACAGTGGCCAGGGTGCAAGAAAGAAAATACGACCACGTATGTGTACATACGGGCGGGGTCTCGAACGCCAACTCGTGCATACGTACGGCCAGGGCTCGTGTACATGGCTGGGTCGGAACGGAGAAACAGTGTCGTCGTCGTGTTCATGGGGAGGCAACGGAATACATCGTGTTCATGGGGAGGCAACGGAATGCGTCGTGTTCATGGGGAGGCAACGGAATGCATCATGTTCATCGGGAGGGCTTGGATGGAACAGGCGATGGAAACGAGGCCTGGCGTACCGCAGAACGGAGGAAACGGCCTTGTGTTCGACCAGCCATGTTCGAAATGGGATCCTGTTCATCGGGAGGGGTCTGGCGTACCACAAAACGGAGGAAACGGACCTCCTACGGTCGAAACAGGGGTCCTGTTGATCGGGAGGGGTGTGGCGTACCGCAAAACGGAGGAAACGGACTTGTGTTGGAGCGCTACGGTCGAAACAGGGGTCCTATTCATCGGGAGGGGTGTGGCGTACCGCAAAACGGGACTCCACGGGATACTGTTCATCTCCACCGTCGACCTCCTCCAGCCTTCATGGGCTCCTGTTCATCCAGCCTCCACGGGCTCCTGTTCATCCAGCCTCCACCGTGCGCTACTCCACCGGCTACTGTTCAACCACCCCTCCACCGTCTACTATTCATCCAGCCCTCCACACCACAGGGTCCTATTCAACCACCCCTCCACGGGCACCCCTCCACCGTCTACTGTTCATCTAGCCCTCCACACCACGGGGTCCTGTTCAACCACCCCTCCACCGTCTACTATTCATCCAGCCCTCCACACCACGGGGGCCTGTTCACCCACCCCTCCACGGGCACCCCTCCACCATCTACTATTTATCCAGCCCTCCACCACACCATGGTGTCCTGTTCATCCAGAGGCAACGCCACTGCTCACTGTTCATCCAAACCCCCCCTCCCCCGCAACACTCACTGTTCATCCCATCGATCGGCTTCAGTTAGCAGCAGTAGCGAAGGAATCGCTCGATCGGGTTCAGTTAATAGCCATCGATCGATCGCTCAGGTTCAGTAACATGTAGCCTACAGTGCAATCGCTCGGGTTCAGCTAGAGCCCAACGCCTCGCTCAGGTTCAGTTAGAGCCAACGCCTCGCACACATGCGCGTACGTGTACGAGAGAAACGCGCATCGCTCGGCCCCCGACCTCCCACCGTAACTGGGAACTCCCCGAAATTTTCCTCCCCCTCGCTTCTACCACGGTTTTTTCCGTCATGGACGGTGTCGGGTGGTTGGTGAGACATATGCCAATGGATGGCTTATCATTGTGGGAGCCAATAAAACATCGCCGGTGCCTAGAAACGGGATAAGGCGAAGATATGCACGCCGGCGAATCTTACCCAGCTTCAGGGCTCTCCGTGGAGATAACACCCCTAATGCTGCTCTGCGGGGTCTCTACATGATCACTATCTCAACGGGTAGCTACAGGATGATCCTTGAGCCGTTCGGTGAAAGGATGAAGGAGGGCAAGGACAGCCCGCTCCTCTTCTCCTTGTGGTGTCTAAAACTCTCCAAAGAGAGCTCCCTCTGCATGGGAGCCCTGGGGGGTTTATATAGGCCTACCCCCAGGGGTACAATGGTAATCCGACTGGGAATGGGCCCTAGCCGTCTGTGTCTATGCCCACCGGCTTCTTCGTCGACTGGTGGGGCCCGCCGACTGGTGGGCCCCGCCGGCTGCCGGTCCTCTGGTTGACAGGCCGGCCCCACCACTTGGGGGCTCTATCGGGGGCTAGTTACTGTGGGCCCGCCCTTAGTGGCGAGGGCTTCGTCTTGGCAAGCATGGCTATAGTGCCGCCGCCGGGCGGCTTATCACTATAGCCTTACCTCGTCTTATCTCCTTAATGGGGCACCTCCTTCGACGGAGTGGACTGGCCGGCTACTGCGAATCGGCCGTACCCCAGGCCGACTAGGGGTGGCCCGGCCGCCTTCGGGTGTCTCCATGACGGATGGGACCCGCCGCCCACGGGTCGTACTGACAGCTCGCCGTGGGTGAGATCATGGTCAATATGGCAACAGTGCCGCGCCAAACGGGTGATGTCTGCCCGTATGGCGTACTGTGGCCAGGCGTGCTCCGGGATTCGGGGTGCCAGTTTCACTGTAGCCATGCCCCGTCTCATCTCCGTTATGTGGGTGCAGATTTTGAGGGCATGATCTAGGCCGCCTACTGAGGGGGGCAGCTTCTTGGAGTCGGCCTTCTTGTGGCCGGCTTCGTGGAGCCGGGCCTCTCGGGGCTTTCTTCTTGGAGATTTTTAGGCCTAGGCCGCCTTCGCACAGCCGGCCTGAGGGGCAGTCAACCAGAGGAAGGCGGCCCCACGTCTTGGAATCTTGAAGGCTCGATCGGCCTATAATTTTTCTGAAGTGCCAGGGGAGCCGGCTAGGCTACCCATGGTCATTTACTCTGTCAGTACTCCCCAAAGCTGGTTGGGCTCCGAGGCAGAAAAAGGAGTCGAGAAGCTCAAACAGCTTCATGGCTTGAGGAGCCGGAGCCGGCTTTGATTAGGTGCGCCGTCTTCTAGAGGGCGTCGAAATTCGTGGGCGAGAACCAAGCGGCGCGCGAGTTAGGCTGCGGGCTGACCGCCCGCCGCCCGCGCGCTACACGGCACCCAGTGGCTAGAAGGGCCTGCTAGCCCACGCGCGCGACGGGACGCCGCCGCAGTCCGGGGCCCGCCACTACCGGGCCACGGCCCACGCTCGGATCTTCTATGGCCCGGGCGGACCGCGCACCTCCCTGCGGCGGTTGCCACACGCCGTGGAGGCACAACAAGCACAGAACGTGGGGGAGTGGGTGCAGTTAATCCCACGTTCCCCCACGCCTCGCCTCCTTGGCTTCACTGTACGAGGCTTGTAAGTAGGGGGAGTAGGGGGAGCGCCAAACGCTCGCACGCTCGCCCTCGCCCCGCCTCTTCCATTTCTTCTTCTCTGTCGCCACAACTCCCCGCCGCCGCCCGGCTCTTTCGCCAACCTCCTTGGCTCGCCGTTGCTTTGCCGCGGCAGGGTCGCGTGTCTCTCCGTCGCCGCATCTTTCTCGTCCCCGCGCCATTCTCATGGCGCTGTCGAGCTCCTAGGATGGCTCCAATGTCCACGACGACCACATCGACTTTCTACGCCAGACACGGCGGCTGCCAGGCGCGGACTACGTGCGGGTCCGTCTCGTGCCGGAGAGGGAGATCTCGCCGGCACCGGAAGAGGACGAGCGGGTAATCTTCTGCTCGCATTACCTGCGCGGCTTTGGCCTGCTGGCAAGCGGGTTCTTCCGCTCCTTCCTCGAATTCTATCATCTCCAGCCGCATCACCTCACTCCCAACGCGGTGACGCTGCTGTCGACCTTCGTCACCCTGTGCGAGGATTTTCTTGGCGTCCTCCCCACCCATGAACTGTGGGGAGAGTTCTTCCAGTGCAAGCTTGGCACTGTTGTTGCGGGCGTGCCCGCCCCATGCGGCGCCTTCATCGCCGTGTGGAGGACGGGCGACAACAACCCGTTTTCGTCCATCCTGCTGATCCAGTCGGTGAAGCTTTGGCAGAAGTCCTACTTCTATGTGAAGAATATCGCTCCGCAAGGCGACTTCGTCAACCTGCCGGCTTACGTAGCCGGCCCGCCGACTGGGAGGCATCCTTCATGGTCCTTCCAGTCCAGGTCGTTGTCTCCAGGTGGGGTTGCCTCCGTTGCCCGGCTCCGGGTGATGATCCAGTCGGAGGGTCTGTCCGGGGCCGACCTGGTGGCCGCCTTCATGGAGCGCCGGGTGCTTCCGCTCGAGGGCCGACGTCAGAAGATCGGCCAGATGAGCGGCCGCTTCGACCCGTGCCGGCTACGCACCAAGGAGATGCCTCACGTCGAGGTGTCTTATATGGTGAATTATATTTCCAACTGCAAGCTCACCGAGGAGTGGCAGTATGGCAAGGAGCCATACTCTCGCGCCAATCCTCTGCCTAAGGTAAGCTTCTCTTCTTTTTTCTTTGCTTGTTGACGAGTTCATGGTGGCCGACTCCTGACCAGCCGGCTTTTCTTTGGCAGAACCCCGCGCTTCCGCCGGCAACCGGGGCTGCGGGGGTGGAACGCCAGTTCCTCTCTGATCGCACGATGGATGATGTTGACGACCCGGACCTGGGGGCGGCCGCCATGGAAGAAGACATCGCAGGGGAGGGCGGCGGGGCAGGCGGCTCTAGGCTCGGGGCCTCCTTCGAGGATTGGCCGGATGATGCCGAGGCCGAAGTTGTTCCGCGCCATCAGCCGGCGCCTAATCACCAAAACGCGGGCCCATCCGCCGCGCCGGCTCTCCATGGCGGCGCGCAGAAACGCCGGGCCGTGTTGACCTACTTCGGCAGTCGGCCCATGAAGCCCAAGAGTACCATGGCGACGACCAAGCGGGATCAGGCGGCCGCGAAGGCGGCCCGCTTCTGCAAGGTGGTGAAGCAACCGCAGGCGGTCTCAGCGTAAGTGTCGCTGTTCTCATGCCTTTCTTTTTTATTCTTCTTCGGTTGATGTTTTTCCAAACCTTTTTTCTCAATTTATCAAACAGGGCCCCTCTTTCCCTTGGGCGGGTCCCGGCCGCCTCCATAGTCGGAGCCGCGGGAGGGTCTTCAAGCTCCCGCGAAGTGGATCCCCGCGCCGACCTCCTAGAGGCGACGGAGCGGAACATGCGGGAAGTGCGGGAGGAGCGGGAGGCGGAGGAGCGGAGGGCGCCTCGAGAGGTGAAGCAGAAATCGCCGGAGGCGCGAGCCGTCACGGCCGCCAAGGCCCAGGCGAAGGTCGCAGACACGGAGAGGGAGGCAGAGGCCTAGCAGAACCAGCCTCCGCAGTTCGTCATTCCCCTTCGCGTCGTGGCTCCCGACACCCTTGTGCCCCTGTTGGAGGAGGCCGGCCGCGGCCAGCCGGAGATGGAGAGGGAGGTGGCGCCATCGCCGCCGACTGGAGCGGGCCGAGGAAGCCGGCCTGAAGTGCCGCCCGTGCAGCTGGCTGGAGGCGAGCCGGTCGTGGGAGGGGATCTTGTGATCTCATCGCCTCTTCGCTGGCGCGCGGGGAAGGCGACTTCAGCGCCGGACGCGCAGAAAACTGTGGACGCCGGCTTGTAGGCCCAGGACCTAGAAGCGCCCAGCGATAGCTCGTCCGGGTGGACGCCAGGCGGTGGGACAGCCGTGCTAAATGTGGCGGCGCAGGACGTCCGGAACCGGCTTCAGGCCCAAGCCACCGCGCTGAAGCAGTACACCCAGGAATTTCTCACGACGCGATCGGTTATTCGGGTGAGTCCTTCTGCTCTTTGTCGATTGCTTTTGATTTCTTCCGTGGGGGCACGTCAGCGCACCCACTGGGTGTAGTCCCCAAGTTTCGAGCCGGCTGCTGAGCAGGCGGCTTGGAACTTCTTGGAAAGCTTGATTGTCGTCTTGTTCTTACTCGCGTCCCTTTTCTTATCTGTAGGAGTACCACAACCTCCGCGCGGCCTCTTTCAACTCCCAGGCCCAGGAGTTGAATCAGAAGGCCACTGATCTGATCGAGAGTCGGAGTAAGTGCTTCGTTTTTCTTTTAAGTGGGGGCGCGTTAGCGCACCCACTGGGTGTAGTCCCCGAGATTCGGGCCGACTACCGAGTAGTCGGGTCGGATCTTTTCCTAACGACTTCTTTCTTTATATTTGCAGGGGCTAATGCTGATTTGAGGAGCCAGCTAAGCGGAGCCCAGTCCTCCCTTCACGCCAAGGAAGACGAGTGCGCCGCCCTGGCCTAGGAGCGCGATCGCCTGGCCAAGAAGCTGGCCGACCAGGAGGAGAGCCACAAGGCGGCCCTGAAGGCGGCACAGGACAGCGAGGCCGCCCTCAAATCTGAATATGAGACCGAGGCGGCAAACTGTGCTGAGACGAGGCAGGCGCTGAGCCAAGGCTACAGCCGGGTGGAAGACTTGATTGACGGTAGGCCGCCTTCTTCTTTGCTTCCTTGCCTGCCTCCTACTATCTGATTCATTTTTTGACTTTGTGCCACTGCTTTCCTCTTTGTGCAGATTACTTTCCCGGCTACTCTGCCGCCGCCACCCGAGCCATCGAGGCCTACCGTGACGCGCGACGGCAGGTGGGGGACGAGATCGCGTCGGGTGCCAGCCGGTCACTTGAGGAGCAGCTTCTGGGGCTTCAAGCCCGCCTGCAGCCGGCCCACCGCATGCTCCGTCGTCTTCAGCGCGCCGGGGTGCAAGTGCTGGCCGTCCTCTGGCCTGGCGAGGTGATTCCGCGCACCCCAAGTCAGACTGCCGACTGGCTGGAGGTCGCAGTCGGCCGCTTCGAGGCTTGGAAGGCGTCAGCGGCCCGGTCTGGCGCAGGGTGGGCACTGGAGTTCGTCCGAGCCTGGTATCCAGGGCTGAACTTAGACCAGCTGAGCACCTGGCGGCAGGAGGCTGATGAGGAGCTGGAGGCGGTGCGGCCGGCTATCGTCCAGCGCGCCTCAGCGGTTGCCGAGTACACCGACACCAGCGCCTTTGCCCTCGAGGTGGATGACGCTGGCGTCGCTCAGCCAGAGGAGTGGTTCGGGCTGAACCCAGCCGAAGGTGAGGACTCGGCGGAGGAGATTGCCTCCAGTGATGAGGGCGAAGGGAAGAGGGAGAGGATGATGAAGACGCTGCGCCGGATGGTGAAGCGACCATCCCGCCTCAGCCCGATCGTGCCTCTAGCAACAATGCCGAGACTCGCCAGCCGGTCACTCCTCCAGCCAGCACCGCCGACTCCGCCAACCTGCCCAACTCGCCCGTTGTTCCCCTGGCTTGATCCGCCGTCCTTGCTTTCCTGCTTGTTACTCTTTTGAACAATCTTTAAATTTGCGCAGTTCCACCCACTGGGGGTGTATTCAGACTATGTTGAATGCTGGACTTTCGAAGGTCTTTTGTGTAAATATTATGCATGTGTTTGGCTTCCATTTATGTTTGCTTTTTATCCTTTGGCTTTTTCCTTTGCCGCCTTCCCTTGGTCGTCGCCTTCCCAGCCGGACAGCTACTCTGCAGTCTGTGGCCGGAGAAGGACTTGGTCATTTTGGGAAGGCAAGTACTCGAGCTTTCTTAGATTGCAGCAAGGTGAACGGGAAGCCGTCCAGCCGACTACTCTGGTAGCCGGCTGGCGGGGTGGGAGGCCGGCTCGCGTTATATAAGTTCATTGGTCCTTAGCCGTTTTTCGCATGGGCATCCTTTCATGCCCTTGGCTCTTGCCAGTCAGGCAGTCATTTCTTCGAGCTGCGACTTTTGGCAAGAGGGGGCTTGGGTGTCGGCACACTACTTGTCTGACTGCAGGTGGAACTTCAGATATAACTTGAGGCGGCGAGTCCCCGGGCCGACTGGTCGAACCCGGTGCCGGACGAAGAAAGCAAGTGTAGTAACATAATCGTATGCGTGATACTCATCATTCATAGATAAAAGAGGGTAGTCCCCGAGTGCTCCTTGGGGCACCCCTTGTCTCGTACTTAGTACAAAAGGTAGCGTGCTACGTACTGTTTTTTAACTGTAAAATCGTCGGAGGAGATTGGCGTTCCACGGTCATTCCGACTCCTTGTCGGAATCATCTCTTTTGTGTGCCTTCGGCTTCTGCGCGTCGATTAGGTAGTAGGAGTCGTTGCCTAAAGCTCTGCTGATGATGAAGGGGCCCTCCCAAGGGGTCGAGAGTTTGTGCTGGCCGGCTGTTCGCCGGATCAGCCGGAGCACAAGATCGCCCTCTTGGAAAGATCTTGGCTTGACCTTCCGGCTGTGGTAGCGGCGCAGACCCTGCTGATAGATGGCGGACCTACTGAGGGCTAACAGCCGGCCTTCTTCCAGCAGGTCAACGCCGTCTTCTCGTGCTTCCTTGGCTTCCGCCTTCGTGTACATGGTGACCCGAGGCGAGTCGAACTCGATGTCAGTTGGGATGACAGCCTCGGCACCATATACAAGGAAGAAAGGGGTGAAGCCGGTTGACTTGTTTGGGGTAGTGTGCAAACTCCAGAGGACGGCCGGCAGCTCGTCGAGCCAACAGCCGGCCGAACGCTCCAGTGGCACGACCAGTCGGGGCTTGATGCCGGAGAGGATGAGGCCGTTTTCTTGCTCGACCTGGCCGTTTGACTGTGGGTGGGCAATGGACGCTAGGTCCAGCCGGATGCCGTGTGTTGCGCAAAAATGTGCCAGTGCTCCCTTTGCAAAATTTGTGCCGTTGTCGGTGATGATGCTATGTGGCATGCGATACCGGGTTGTAATATCTGCGATGAAAGTAACGGCAGTCGGCCCATTCAGCTTCTTGATCGGCTTTGCCTCAATCCACTTGGTAAATTTGTCCACAGCGACGAGCAGATGTGTCATGCCGCCGCCTGCCGTCTTGAACGGGCCCACCATGTCCAGCCCCAGACGGCAAAGGGCCAGGTGAGGGGGATGGTCTTGAGTGTAGAAGCCGGCAGGTGTTGCTTGGAGCTGAAAACTCGGCACCCTTTGCAGTGTTTGACTAGTTCCTTGGCGTCTTCCAAAGCAGTCGGCCAGAAGAATCCGTGGCGAAAAGCTTTGGCGACGAGTGATCTTGAGGCTGCGTGGTGGCTGCATTCGCCTTGGTGGATGTCCCTGAGGATAGCTATACCCTTCTCTGGTTCGACGCAGCGCTCGAAGACTCCAGTGACGCTGCGCCTAACAAGCTCTTGGCTGACGATTGTGTAGGCTCCGGCTCGGCGTTGAACCTGTCTTGCCGAGATCTCGTCGGTTGGCAGCTCTCTATTTACTAAGAAGTTGAGGATGGGCTGGGCCCATGATGGAGCTATGACATCTTCTATTGTCAGGACTGCCACTGGTGGGCTGGGTGGTGAAGAGTTGGAGTCGGAGTCGGCCACCGCCTGTTGTGTTGATGCAGTCCCCGGGCCAGCTGCAGTAGCCATCGGGCCGAGTTCCGAATTCCCCGGGCCGGGTGCGACTATGGCAGTCCCCGGGCCGCCTGTTGGAGTCCCCGCGCCGCCTTCTTGGTTTCCCAAATCGGATCCGACTGCGTCGGGGTCAGGCGGCACAAAGATGGAACCAGATTCTGGAGACGGCTTGAGGAGGCAGTGGAGAGAAATGTCGGCTGGTATAGCTTGCCTGGTGGATCCTACTCGTGCCAGGGCATCTGCTTGCATGTTGTCGGCACGTGGTACATGAAGGAACTCACATCCTTCAAAATATCCATTGATTTGCTGGACGAGGAAACAATAGCTCGCCATGTTTGCGTCCTTGGCGTCCCAGTCGCCAGATGACTGTTCGACCACCAAATCCGAGTCACCATGGCACAGGATCCGGCGGATGCCGATCTCTTTGGCTAGTCGGAGCCCGTGTATGAGTGCCTCGTACTCGGCCACATTGTTGGAGGCGGCAACATGAATTTGCAATGTATACTTGAGCTTGTCGCCCTTGGGAGAGGTGAGGACGATGCTGGCTCCCAAGCCGGTGCGCATTTTGGACCCATCGAAGTGCATCCACCAGTGAGTGGAGTCGGGGGCCAGTGGCAGGTATTGGGTTTCGGCCCAATCGACGAGGAAGTCGGCCAGTGCCTGGGACTTAATAGCGGTGCGGGGCTGGTAGAAGATCGTGTAGGGGGGCAGCTCAATGGCCCATTTGGCCACCCGGCCGGATGCATCCCGACTGCCTATGATCTTGGCGAGCAGGGCAGTACACACGACTGTGATGGGGTGCTCTTGAAAATAGGGCTTGAGCTTCTTGGCAGTGAAGTACACACCGTACCACATCTTCTGGTAGTGTGGGTAGTTCTGCTTCGAGGTGGATAAGACTTCGCTTAAATAATACACCGGCCTCTGGACCGGCTGAGCCCGGCCTTCTTCTGGGCGCTAGACTATGATGACCGTGCTGACCACCCGGCTAGTAGAGGCAATGTAAAGGAGCATGGGCTCCTTTTCAGCCGGTGCCGCCAAGACAGGCGGCGCGGTCAATATCTTCTTTAGCTCGTGGAAGGCTTGGTCTACCTGGTCGTTCCACTCGAAATGAGTGGACTTCTTCATGAGTCGGTAGAGGGGGGGCTTTCTCTCCGAGCCGGCTGATGAAGCGGTTCAGGGAAGCCAAGCATCCGGTGAGCTTCTGGACATCCCGCAGCTTGGTGGGGATCTCCATTCTCTCTATGTCCTTGATCTTCATCGGGTTGCACTCAATGCCGCGTTCGGAGACCAGGAAGCCTAGGAGCTGGCCAGCTGGTACTCCGAACATGCATTTCTCGGGGTTGAGCTTGATTTGAAATCGGCGCAAGTTTTCAAATGTCTTTCTGAGGTCTTCCAGCAAGGTGCCGCGCTTCTCCGTCTTTACCACAATATCGTCTACGTAGATGTGGGCATTTCGACCGAGCTGCTTGAGGAGGCATTTCTGCATGCAACGCTGAAAAGTGGCACCGGCATTTCTCAAGCCGAATGTCATAGTCAGGTAGTAGAAGGCTCCGAATGGTGTGATGAAGGCGGTTTTCAGGCGGTCAGCTGGATCCAACTTTATCTGGTGGTAACCTGAGTAGGCATCCAAGAAACTCAACAGCTCGCATCCGGCTGTGGAGTCTATTACTTGATCAATCCTTGGCAAGGCGAAGGGATCTTTGGGGCTGGATTTGTTGAGGCTGGTATATTCTATACACATGCGCCATTTGTTATTTTTCTTCAGCACGAGGACCGGGTTGGCGAGCCACTCTGGGAAGAAAACTTCCATAATGAAGCCGGCTGCCAGAAGCCGGGCTACTTCTTCTCCTACAATCCTTCTCTTCTCTTCCGATAGTCGGCGAAGGGGTTGTTTGACTGGTTTTGCACCTTCTCGGACATGTAGCTTGTGCTCGGCGAATTCCTTCGGCACACCCGGCATGTCCTTGGGGGACCATGCGAAAATGTCCCGATTCTCACGGAGGAAATCGAAGAGCTCGCCTTCCTATTTGATGTCCAGGTTTGCCCCGATGGTGGCAAACCTTTCTGGGTGATCCGGGTCCAGAGGTACCCTCTTTGTTTCTTTGGCCGGCTGAAAAGCACCTTGGGCATCACACTCCTTGGGGTCGGGGGACAGGGCCAGCTGCTTGCCGGCCATGGCCACGACTCGGTCCAGTATCTTCTTCTCCTCAGCAATTACAAGGGACTCGGCCAGCCGGCTACTGGCAGCCGCACACTCAGAGGATTTCTTGTAGTCTCTGTCTATGGTGATGATGCCCTTGGAACTTGGTATCTTCATCTTGAGGTAGGCATAATGGGGTATAGCCATGAACTTGGCCAGGGCAGGTCGGCCAAGCAAGGCGTGGTAAGGGCTCTCTAGATCCACCACTTCAAACCACACTGCCTCTCGGCGGAAATGATCCTTGTCCCCGAAGAGGACGTCTATCTTGATCTTGCCAATTGGGGAGCAGGACAGGCCGGGAACAATGCCATGGAACACGGTCCGACTGGGCATGAGCTGCTTCGTCTTGATGCTTAGCTTCTCCATGGTGTCACGGTATAGTATGTTGATACTGCTCCCACCATCTATCAGCACGCGGGAGAAACGGGCGGCTCGCCTTTCTATAGCGAGGGTGGCATCCACAACCAATGCGTAAGAGCCGGGAGACGGCATCACCTCTGGGTGATCTGTCCGGCTCCAGCTAATAGGCCTTTCTGACCAGTGCATGAACTCTGGGTTGTTGGAGGCGACTGCGTTGACTTCTTGGTGTTGTCGGCACCGGCTACGCCGATCTTCTGGCTGGCTTGTAAAGACAACGTAGGCGGCATGCTCGTCGGGGTACTCGTCTTGAACTGCCCCGACCGTTGGTCGAGCAGCCGGCTGCGGAGGAGCCGGAGGCGTCTGCCCAGCAGGCGGAGGTGGCGCCATCCCCTCACCCTTGGAGATCCGTGTGAGCCAGTGGCATTTTTGGGTTGTGTGGTTTGAAGGCTTTGCGCTGCTGTGAAACTTGCAGGGGGCATCAAGTGCTTGCTCGTAGGAGAAAGCCGACTGCCAAGCCGGTCTGCCGCCCTTCTGCTTCTTGGGTGCGGGCCGCCCTTCGGGTTGTTCATCTTCGACTGTGGCCACCTGCCGACTGGTGGAAGGCGGTAGGGGAGCCTTGCGCTTGTGGTCGTTCTGGTACGGATGTCGGCTGGACTCTCCAGCCGGCGTCTTGGGACTTGGAGCGAGCACCTTCCCGAAGGCGTCTACTCGGAGCTCGGTCTTCATTGAGGAATCGGCCGTGGCGTATTTATCAGCTATGATCAGCAGCTCGTCAAGTGTAGTCGGCTCGTCGCAGAGGAGTCGGTGCTTGAGGAGGGTGCCTTCTCGGCACCCGGCGGTGAAGTACTCTATAGCGTGAACCTCGTGCACTCCCTCGCAGGAGTTGCGGAGCTCGGCCCAACGCGTGAGGTAGTCGCGAGTCGATTCGTTGGGCCCTTGGACACACAAGGAGAGCTGTCGGGGCTTGGGAGCCCGCTTGTAGGTGCTGATGAAGTTACGGATGAAGGCTTCAGTGAAGTCTAGCCAGTTGTTGACGCTGTAGGGCTTGAGGCTGTTGAGCCAGGTGCGCGCCATGCCTTGGAGCATGAGGGGCACATATTTTACGGCAACACGCATGTTGCCGTTCGCGATGCTAACCGCGGTGGAGTAGTCCATCAACCAATCCTCCGGCTTCACGGAGCCATTATACGTGGGCGTGTCTCTTGGGAGTGAGAACCCTTTGGGGAAGGGCTCGTCGCGGATGCGGGGGCCGAAGCAAGGAGGGCCGACATCATCTTATTCTTCCAGGGCCAGGGATCGCGCAAGGCGGTCGATCCGGTGGCGAGCATCATTCTCGCCGACTCCTTCACGGCGACCCAGCCGGCCGCTGAGAGTCGGATGCGTGACATGCAGTGGGGTAGGGTATCTCTCCCCATGAGGAGGAGGTGGAGGGGGGTTTCCCCGCCATTCCACGGCTCGAGGGCGGCCCTCTGCGTCACGCTTGATGGAGATTCGAGTCTGGCTGCGGCTGGCAGCCGGCTCCTTTTCTTTTCTTGTGTAGGTGTTGCCCGCGGTCGGTGTTCAGGACGTCGTGTCGTGCTCTCGGCGCGGGGGAGGACTCTCGGCGCGGACGCCGGCTTCATGTCGCTCCGTGGCAACGTCGATAAGTTTCTGGATGCGCCTGGTCATGTAGGGGAGCTCATCAGGCCCCAACCCATTCAATTCGTCTGCGGCCGCCTGGGCGGCGCGCAGGTTCTCGAGAGGCGTGGCATAGACTGGGCGGTCTGCTCCCAGCATGTCAGCGATAGCCACGCCGTGTTTCTTGACGATGCCGACGCGGCTCGGCCCGTCGGGAGGCGGCGTGCCGAAGGCGGCACGGTCGACCTCGCGTTGGTGAGCCTCGGTGAGGTGTCTCATGGTGGCTAGCTTCTGGCCCTCCGCAACGAGGGCGAGGCGGCGCGCCTCCAATGTCTTGGCGTCCGCGTCGGCCGGGACGGGGGCGGACAAGTCGTGCAGCGCCGTCTGCAGGGCGTCGTGGGTGTTTTCGCCTGAGGCGGCGCCGTGGCTGATGACCAGTACCTCGGTGATGGCACTGCCGCTGCTGTCGGCTTGAGGAAGAGGGTCGTTGATGATTACCACGTTGGTGGGGAAGGCGTCAAGGGATGCCATGTCGGAGTCGACAAGCATCGGGTCGGTGGAGCCAACCAACTCCAAGTCCACGGCAAGCTCGCCGGAGACATGGAATTGGTCGAGGAGGCTGGCGAGGTGGCTCTCGGGGCAGTCTGTGCCCGCGTTGGATGCGGGCTCGTCGGAGATGCGAGCTTCACCAAGAAGATCGGCGAGGCAGCTCGCCGCACAGGCGTTGGCGACGTCTTGCAGCGCGTCGGGGAAAGCGCCATCGGGCGAGCAGGGCTGGCTACCCACGTTGGCAAGGAAGAGGTTTCCCGTCCAGAGCAGGTCTCCGGACAACGGTGCACCTGGCCCCATGGTGGGCGCCAAATGTAGGGTGGTTGGTGCGACATATGCCAATGGATGGCTTATCATTGTGGGAGCCAATAAAACATCGCTGGTGCCTGGAAACGGGATAAGGCGAAGACATGCACGCCGGTGAATCTTACCTAGCTTCAGGGCTCTCGCTGGAGATAACACCCCTAATGCTGCTCTGCGGGGTCTCCGCATGATCACTATCTCGACGGGTAGCTACAGGATGCTCCTTGAGCCATTCGGTGAAAGGATGAAGGAGGGCAAGGCCAGCCCGCTCCTCTTCTCCTTGTGGTGTCTAAAACTCTCCAAAGAGAGCTCCCTCTGCATGGGAGCCCTGGGGGGTTTATATAGGCCTACCCCCCAGGGGTACGATGGTAATCGGACTGGGCATGGGCCCTAGCCGTCTGTGTCTATGCCCACCGGCTTCTTCGCTGATTGGTGGGGCCCGCTGACTGGTGGGCCCCGCCGGCTGCCGGTCCTCTGGTCGACAGGCTGGCCCCACCGCTTGGGGGCTCTGTCGGGGGCTGGTTACTATGGCCCCGCCCTTAGTGGCGAGGGCTTTGTCTTGGCAAGCATGGCTACAGTGCCACCGCCGGGCGGCTTATCACGGTAGCCTTACCTCGTCTTATCTCCTTAATGGGGCACCTCCTTCGAGGGAGTGGACTGGCTGGCTACTGGGAATCGGCCGTACCCCAGGCCGACTGGGGGTGGCCCGGCCACCTTCGGGTGTCTCCATGACGGATGGGACCCACCGCCCATGGGTCGTACTGACGGCTCGCCGTGGGTGACATCATGGTCAATATGGCAACAGTGCCACGCCGAACGGGTGATGTCCACCCGTACGGCGTACTGTGGCCAAGCGTGCTCCGGGATTCGGGGGTGGCAGGTTTCGCTGTAGCCACGCCCCGTCTCATCGCCGTTATGTGGGTGCAGATTTTGAGGGTATGATCTGGGCCTCCTGCTGAGGGAGGGGCGGCTTCTTGGAGTCGGCCTTCTTGTGGCCGGCTTCGTGGAGCTGGCCCTCTCGGGGCTTTCGTCTTGGAGATTTTTAGGCCTAGGCCGCCTTCGCACAGCCGGCCGGAGGAAGGCGGCCCCACGTCTTGGAATCTTGAAGGCCCGATCGGCCTATAATTTTTCTGAAGTGCCAGGGGGAGCCGGCTAGGCTACCCATGGTCATTTAATCCGTCAGACGGCCCAAAGAATGTCATGCAGCTGCGTCTCTGGCCCGGCCAGGACGAAAAGCTCATTTTCTATCATGATTTTTTGTCATAGAAGTAGGAGTCCACCACATCTATGATGATACCGGGTTTTGTCACAATTATCGTCATAGAAGTGTCATATGTATGACAGAAAAAAATTCGTTCAGCCCAAAATGTCACAAATGTGTCTTTTTTTGTAGTGCTATTTTGGCATTTCCATAGCCATTCCGAGATATATTGGCATGCAACTTTCCACTGTTCCATTTGTTATGACATGCTTCACCATTGTCATATTGCCATGCATGATCATGTAGTTGACATCGTATTTGTGGCAAAGCCACCGTTCATAATTTTTTCATACATGTCCCTCTTGATTCATTGCATATCCCGGTACACCGCCGGAGGCATTCACATAGAGTCATATTTTGTTCTAAGTATTGAGTTGTAATTCTTGAGTTGTAAGTAAAAAGAAGTGTGATGATCATCATTATTAGAGCATTGTCCCAGTGATGAAAGGATGATGGAGACTATGATTCCCCCACAAGTCGGGATGAGACTCTGGACGAAAAAAAAAGAAAAGAGGCCAAAAGGAAAAAAAGGCCCAAATAAAAAAAATTAATGAGAGAAAAAGAGAGAAGGGACAATGTTACTATCCTTTTTCCACACTTGTGCTTCAAAGTAGCACCATGATCTTCATGATAGAGAGTCTCCTATGTTGTCACTTTCATAAACTAGTGGGAATCTTACATTGTAGAACTTGGCTTGTATATTCCAATGATGGGCTTCCTCAATTTTCCCTAGGTCTTCGTGAGAAAGCAAGTTGGATGCACACCCACTTAGTTTCTTTTATTGAGCTTTCATACACTTATAGCTCTAGTGCATCCGTTGCATGCCAATCCCTACTCACTCACATTGATATCTATTGATGGGCATCTCCATAGCCCGTTGATACACCTAGTTGATGTGAGACTATCTTCTCCTTTTTTGTCTTCTCCACAACCACCATTCTATTCCACCCATAGTGCTATATCCATGGCTCATGCTCATATATTGCATGAAGATTGAAAATTTTTGAGAACATCAAAAGTATGAAACAATTGCTTGGCTTGTCATCGGGGTTGTGCATGATTTAATATTTTGTGTGATGAAGACAGAGCATAGCCAGACTATATGATTTTGTACGGATAACTTTCCTTGGCCAAGTTATTTTGAGAAGACATGATTGCTTAGTTAGTATGCTTGAAGTATTATTATTTCTATGTCAATATTAAACTTTTATCTTGAATCTTCCGGATCTGAACATTCATGCCACAATAAAGAAAAATTACATTGAGAAATATGTTAGGAAGCATTCCACATCAAAAAATTTGTTTTTATCATTTACCTACTCGAGAACGAGCAGGAATTAAGCATGGGGATGCTTGATACGTCTCCAACGTATCTATAATTTTTGATTGTTCCATGCTATTATATTATCTAATTTTGATGTTAATGGGCTTATTTTTACACTTTTATATTATTGTTGGGACTAAACTATTAACCGGAGGCCTAGCCCAAATTGCTGTTTTTTTTTTGCCTATTTTAGTGTTTTGCCGAAAAGGAATATCAAACAGAGTCCAAACGGAATGAAACCTTTGGGAGCATTATTTTTGGAACAAACGTGATCCAGGAGACTTGGAGTGGACATCAATAAACAATCGAGGAGGCCACGAGGCAGGGGGCGCGCCCACCCCCCTAGGCGCGCCCTCCACCCTCATGGGCCCCTCGTTGATCCACCGACCTACTTCTTCCTCCTATATATATCCATATACCCCGCAAACATCCAGGAGCACCACGAAACCCTATTTCCACCGCCGCAACCTTCTATACCCAAGATATCCCATCTTGGGGCCTTTTCCGGAGCTCCGCCGGAGGGGGCATTGATCACGGAGGGCCTCTACATCAACTCCATGGCCCCTCCGATGATGTGTGAGTAGTTTACTTCAGACCTTTGGGTCCATAGCTAGTATCTAGATGGCTTCTTCTCTCTCTTTGGATCTCAATACAAAATCTCCTCAATTCTCTTGGAGATCTATTCGATGTAATCTTCTTTTGTGGCGTGTTTGTCGAGATCTGATGAATTGTGGGTTTATGATCAAGTTTATCTATGAACAATATTTGAATCTTATCTGAATTCTTTTATGTATGATTGGTTTATCTTTGCAAGTTTCTTCGAATTATCAGTTGGTTTGGCCTACTAGATTAATCTTTCTTGCAATGGGAGAAGTGCTTAGCTTTGGGTTCAATCTTGCAGTGCTCGATCCCAGTGACAGAAAGGGAAACGACACGTATTGTATTGTTGCCATCGAGGATAAAAAGATGGGGTTTACATCATATTGCATTAGTTTATCCCTCTACATCATGTCATCTTGCTTAAGGCGTTACTCTGTTCTTATGAACTTAATACTCTAGATGCATGATGGATAGCGGTCGATGTGTGGAGTAATAGTAGTAGATGCAGAATCATTTCGGTCTACTTGTCTCGGACGTGATTCCTATATACATGATCATACCTAGATATTCTCATAATTATTTGCTTTTCTATCAATTGCTCAACAGTAATTTGTTCACCCACCGTAATACTTATGCTATCTTGAGAGAAGCCACTAGTGAAACCTATGGCCCCCGGGTCTATTCTCCATCATACAAGTTTTCAATCTATTTTATTTTGCAATCTTTACTTTCAATCTATATCATAAAAAATACCAAACATATTTATCTTATTATTATTATCTCTACCAGATCTCACTCTTGCAAGTGGCCGTGAAGGGATTGACAACACCTTTCACGTTGGTTGCGAGGTTCTTATTTGTTGTGTAGGTACGAGGTGACTCGCGCGTGGTCTCCTACTGGATTGATACCTTGGTTCTCAAAAACTGAGGGAAATACTTATGTTGCTCTACTGCATCACCCTTTCCTCTTCAAGGGAAAACCAACGTAGTGCTCAAGAGGTAGCAAGAATCGAGCACCGCAAGATTGAACCCAATGCTAAGCACTTCTCCCATTGCAAGAAAGATCAATCTACTAGACCAAACTAAACCAATAATTCGAAGAGACTTGCAAAGATATCAAATCATGCATATAAGAATTCAGATAAGAATCAAATAATATTCATAGATAATCAAGTTCATAAACCCACAATTCATCGGATCTTGGCAAACACACCACAAAAAAGAGTTACATCGAATAGATCTCCAAGAAGATCGAGGAGAACTTTGTATTGAGATCCAAAGAGAGAGAAGAAGCCATCTAGCTACTAACTATGGAACCGAAGGTCTGTGGTAAACTACTCACACATCATCGGAGACGCTATGGTGTTGATGTAGAAGCCCTCCATGATCGAATCCCCCTCCGACAGATCGCCGAAAAAGGCCCCAAGATGGGATCTCACGGGTACAGAAGGTTGTGGTGGTGGAAAAGGTGTTTCGTTGCTCTCCCCGAAGGTTTCAGGGTATAAGAGTATATATATAGGCGAAAGAAGTAGGCCGGTGGAGCTGTGAGGGCCCCACGAGGGTGGGGGCACGCCTGGCCCCCCTGGGCGCGCCCTCCTACCTCGTGGCCGCCTCGCTGCTTCCTTGGCGTCCACTCCAAGTCTCCTAGATCACGTTTGTTCTAAAAAATATCCTCACGAAGGTTTCATTCCATTTGGATTCCGTTTGATATTCCTTTTTTGCGAAAGACTGAAATAGGCAAAAAAACAGCAATTTGCACTGGGCTTTCAGTTAATAGGTTAGTCCCAAAAATAATATAAAAAGGTATACTAAATCCCATTAAACATCCAAAACAGATAATATAATAGCATGGAACAATAAAAAATTATAGATACGTTGGAGACGTATCACACATCAATAAAATGTATATCACATATAACTTTGGCGTTGCCGACCTTCTTATCTGCTAAGTACTTGGGGCAGTTCCGCTTCGAGTGACCATTTCCCTTACAATAAAAAGCATTGAGTCTCGGGCTTGGGTCCATTCTTTGGCTTCTTCCCGGCAACTGATTTACCGGGCACGGCAACTCCCTTGCCGTCCTTCTTGAAGTTCTTCTTACCCTTGCCTTTCTTGAAACTTGTAGTTTTATTCACCATCAACACTTGATGTTCCTTTTTGATTTCCACCTCCGCTGATTTCAGCATTGAATATAACTCAGGAACGGACTTCTCCATCCCTTGCATATTGTAGTTCATCACAAAGCTCTTGTAGCTAGGTGGAAGCGACTGGAGGATCCTGTCAATGACCGAGTCATCTGGAAGATTAACTCCCAGCTGAGACAAGCGGTTGTGCAACCCAGACATTTTGAGTATATGCTCGCTGACAGAACTGTTTTCCTCCATCTTACAACTATAGAACTTGTCGGAGACTTCATATCTCTCGACCCAGGCATGAGCTTGGAAAACCATTTTCAGCTCTTGGAACATCTCATATGCTCTGTGCTGCTCAAACCGCTTTTGGAGCCCCGGTTCTAAGCTGTAAAGCATGTCGCACTGAACCAGGGAGTAATATTCACTACGCGATTGTCAGGCGTTCATAATGTCTTGAGTTGCTGGGAAAATGGGTGTGTCACCTAGCGGTGCTTCAAGGACATATGCTTTCTTGGAAGCTATGAGGATGATCCTCAAGTTACGGGCCCAATCCGTATAGTTGCTACCATCGTCTTTCAGCTTGGTTTTCTCTAGGAACACGTTGAAGTTGAGGGCAACATTAGTGTGGGCCATTTGATCTACAAGACATATTGTAAAGACATTTTAGACTAAGTTCATGATAATTAAGTTCATCTAATCAAATTATTTAATGAACTCCCACTTAGACAGACATCCCTCTAGTCATCCAAGTGATACATGATCCGAATCGACTAGGACGTGTCCGATCATCACGTGAGACAGACTAGTCATCAATGGTGAACATATCCATGTTGATCGTATCTACTATACGACTCATGTTTGACCTTTCGGTCTCTTGTGTTCCGAGGCCATGTTTGTACATGGTAGGCTCATCAAGTCAACCTAAGTGTTTTGCATGTGTAAATGTGGCTTACCCCGTTGTATGCGAACGTTAGAATCTATCACACCCGATCATCATGTGGTGCTTCGAAACAACGAACCTTCGCAACAGTGCACATTTAGGGGGAACACTTTCCTTGAAATTTTAGTGAGGGATCATCTTATTTATGCTACCGTCATTCTAAGCAAATAAGATGTAAACATGACAAACATCACATGCAAATCATAAAGTGAGATGATATGACCAATATCATCTTGCGCCTTTGATCTCCATCTTTGAGGCACGGCATGAACACCATCATCACCGGCATGACACCATGATCTCCATCATTGTGTCTTCATGAAGTTGTCTCGCCAACTATTACTTCTACTACTATGGCTAAAGGTTATCAATAAATTAAAGTAATTACATGGCGTTTTCATTGACACGCAGGTCATACAATAAATTAAGACAACTCCTATGGCTCCTTCCGGTTGTCATACTCATCGACATGCAAGTCGTGATTCCTATTACAAGAACATGATCAATCTCATACATCACATATATCATTCATCACATCCTTTTGGCCATATCACATCACATAGCATACCCTGCAAAAACAAGTTAGACGTCCTCTAATTGTTGTTGCATGTTTTACATGGCTGCTATGGGTTACTAGCAAGAACGTTTCTTACCTACGCAAAACCACAATGGTGATATGCCAATCGCTATTTACCCTTCATAAGGACCCTTTTCATCAAATCCGATCTGACTAAAGTGGGAGAGACAGGCACCCGCCAGCCACCTTATGCATCAAGTGCATGTCAGTCGGTGGAACCAGTCTCACGTAAGCGTACGTGTAAGGTCAGTCCGGGCCGCTTCATCCCACAATGTCGCCGAATCAAGATAAGACTAGTGACGGTAAGCAAATTGAACAAATCATCACCCACAACTACTTTGTGTTCTACTCGTGCATAGAATCTACGCATAGACCTAGATCATGATGCCACTGTTGGGGAACGTAGCAATAATTCAAAATTTTCCTACATGTCACCAAGATCAATCTAGGAGATGATATCAACGAGAGAGAGGGAGTGCATCTTCATACCCTTGAAGATCTCTAAGCGTAAGCATTGCAAGAACACGGTTGGTGGAGTCATACACGCAGCGATTTAGATCGCGGTCGATTCCGATCTAAGCGCCGAACAACGGCGCCTCCGTGTTCAACACACGTACAGCCGGGGACGTCTCCTCCTTCTTGATCCAGCAAGGGGAGAGGAGAAGTTGAGGGAGAACTCTGACAACACGACGGCGTGGTGGTGATGGAGCTCGTGGTTCTCCGACAGAGCTTCGCCAAGCGCGGCGGCGGAGGAGGAGGTGTTTGAGAGGGGGAGGGCTGCACCAGGGGAAGGGTCTGGCAGCCCTCCCAACCCCCCACTATATATAGGGGCAAGGGAGAGGGGATCGTCCCCCCTAGATGCATCTAGAGGGGGGCGGCAGCCAAGGGGGAGGCTTGCCCCCCAAGCTAGGTAGGGGCGCCCCCTCTAGGGTTTCCCCCAACCCTAGGCGCATGGGCCCTAGGGGGAGTTGGCGCCCAGCCCACCTAGGGGCTGGTTCCCCTCTATATTCAGCCCATATGACCCTCCGGGGCAGGTGGACCCTCCCGGTGGACCCCCGGAACCCCTTCGGTGGTCCCGGCACAATACTGGTAACCCCCCGAACACTTCCGGCAACCGAATAAGGACTTCCCATAAATCTTCATCTCCGGACCATTCCAAACTCCTTGTTACGTCCGAGATCTCATCCGGGACTCCGAACAACCTTCAGTAACCACATACTATTTCCCATAACAACTCTAGCATCACCGAACCTTAAGTGTGTAGACCCTACGGGTTCAGGAATCATGCAGACATGATCGAGACATCTCTTCGGCCAATAACCAACAACGGGATCTGGATACCCATGTTGGCTCCCACATGTTCCACGATGATCTCATCGGATCAACCACGATGTCGGGGATTCAATCAATCCCGTATACAATTCCCTTTGTCCATCGGTATGTTACTTGCCCGAGATTCGATCATCGGTATCCCCATACCTCGTTCAATCTCGTTACCGGCAAGTCTCTTTACTCATTCCGTAATGCATGATCCCGTGGCTAACTCCTTAGTCACATTGAGCTCGTTATGACGATGCATTATCGAGTGGGCCCAAAGATACCTCTCCGTCATACGGAGTGACAAATCCCAGTCTTGATTCATGCCAACCAACAAATACTTTCATAGATACCTATAGTGCACCTTTATAGCCACCCAGTTACGTTGTGACGTTTGGTACACCCAAAGCATTCCTACGGTACCCGGGAGTTGCACAATCTCATGGTCTAAGGAAATGATACTTGACATTAATTAGAAAATCTTTAGCAAATGAACTACACGATCTTGTGCGACTCTTAGGATTGGGTCTTGTCCATCACGTCATTCTCCTAGTGATGTGATCCCGTTATCAATGACATCCAATGTCCATGGTCAGGAAACCATGACCATCTGTTGATCAATGAGCTAGTCAACTAGAGGCTTACTAGGGACATATTACGATCTATGTATTCACACATGTACTACGGTTTCTGGTTAATACAATTATAGCATAAACAATAGACAATTATCATGAACATGGAAATATAATAATAACCACTTTATTATTGCCTCTAGGGCATATTTCCAGCAGATTGATGATCGTGATTGGTTTGAGTTGTATGTTTTATTTTGGTGTTGTCCTATGGTGCCCTCCGTGTTGTGAAAGCGTGAGGGATTCCCATTGTAGGATTTTGCAATACATTCTTGATCCGCTTATGGTGGGTGGCGAGAGTGACTGAAGCTTATACCCGAGTAAGGGGATTGTTTCCTATGGGAGTAAAGAGGACTTGATACTTAATTATATGGTTGGGTTTGACCTTAATGATCTTTGGTAGTTGAGGATGCTTGCTAGAGTTCTAATCATAAGTGCATATGATCCAAGTACGGAAAGTATGTTAGCTCGTGCCTCTCCCTCATATAAAATTGCAATAATGATTACCGGTCTAGTTATCGATTGCATAGGGATAAATAACTTTCTTGTGTAACAAAAGCTATCTACTAAATAACTAACTTTTATTATCTTGAAAATCACTCCTAGTTTTGTTCCCCTAAGTATTTGTATCTTTACTCTTGCAAAAAATCCTATCCCCTAAAAAATAGTTTCATACTTGTTCTAGGTAAAGGAGAACGTTAAGTGTGCGTAGAGTTTTATTGGTGGTCGATAGAACTTGAAGGGAATATAAATCCTACCTTTAGATCCTCGTTGGGTTCGACACTCTTATTTATCAAAAAAACTACAATTGATCCCATATACTTGTGGGTTATCACTTTACCATTTGGACAAAACTTGCAAGTGAACCTCCTGTTCTACCAACCACACAAATAATTGCCTTCATAGTGTTATTACAAGTTGCCTCATATATTGGGGATGCAGCCGCTTTCTGGTCCTGCTTATAATGTCTATTTTCATACTAGTGTTCAAGAGGGAATACAAGTGAAGGTTGAACATGTGAGGCATGAACAAAATTCCACTACTTGGCAAATTTTGGTAGGTGTAAGGATCGCACAATTGAGTGGCTTCCTTTGGGTTTGGGTGTTGTTCCAAAACTTCTTATGTGGAATACCCTTTGATTAATTAATAAAACACCCTATATCTATTCCATCACAAAAAAGCCTACGACCACTAAATGCATTTTGTGTGTGAGGGGGTGGAGAGAGTTTACAAGGGAAATATTGAAACATTGTTTTGTCACTATAAGAATCAATATTTGGAGCACAAAATAACAGAACATGACACCTATTACCAATCGCATAATGCATGTGTGTTGCTAAAGGAGCCACGAAAATGATTTAGTTATATTGGAGTAGTGGTATATGACAACCAATGCACAACCAACACCTCGGAGAAGAAATTCAATCCAGGAGCTAAAATTGCACGTGCGTAATTGCAACAAATGATGGGAGCACCATTTACAAGCTAATATTTTTTTATTTTATTTGGAGGGGTCTAATGGGTTCTAGATGGCTGAGGAGGTTGGGGTGACGTGGAATCCCTAAAAGTATTCATTTTAACACGTACCACTAAAATTTAAAAGATATTTATGCAATCTGAACAGTTGATTGAAAGGCACATTTGAATACGAATTAGCACATACCAAGTGTCTAATGGAAATCCTCAATTTTTGAAATTGTCAATGGACAAAAACCTAGAAGTTTGACTCTGCCTATGTCTAAATCAACAACTTCGGACCTAACAAAGCTTATGTCCATGCATGCAATAGTAGAGTATCTTGCAAAATTGATAGAAACATGGACTAGATAATGTTTACGTATTTGCATATTTAAAAATTATGTGGTACATTACTACACATGCAGCGGTGCTATTTTACTAGTGCACATGGGATGATTGTAGTCAAAATTATTGTTTTGATATTGTTAATGAAATTTAGCAAAAATTAACCCTATGTAAGAAGTATTTGATGATATGACCCTTTTCTAAAATGCCGGCCACCTTGGTGTTTGGGTTGCATGGGAGACACCAAGGTCAATGGAGTTTTCCCCTGGACGACACCTCAGTCCTCCCCGCTGACCCTCTGACATGGCTTGGTAGAAAACACCAAGGTCCACGAGTAACCTCCCGGATGAAAACACCATTTATAGCGGCATTTCTCCCCCGAGTAAAACACCAAGGATCATGGTGTAACCTACCAAAAAGGTAAGTGCACACACGAGGCCATGGGAGCGGCTCACCTCACTCATGATACAGTCGGCCGCCTCCTGATACGTCCATTTTGCATCATGCTTTTATATCAATATTTATTGCATTATGGGCTGTTATTTCAAATTATGTCACAATACTTATGGATATTCTCTCTTATTCTACAAGGTTTACATAAGGAGGGAGAATGTCGGCAACTGGAATTCTGGGCTGGAAAAGGAGCAAATATTAGAGACCTATTCTGCACAACTCCAAAAGTCCTGAAACTCCACGAAACACCTTATAATAAATAATGAAAAATCCTCACCAAAGATGAAGACCAGGGGGCCCACACCCTGTCCACGAGGGTGGGGGCGCCCACCCTAGGGCGCGCCCCCTACCTCATGGGCCCCCTGGTGGCTCTCCGATGACCATCTTCTTCTATATGAAGTCTTTCGTCGAGAAAAAAAAATAGGAAGCAACCTTTCGGGACGAAACTCCGCCGCCACGAGGCGGAACCTTGGCGGATCCAATCTAGAGCTCCGGCGGAGCTGTTCTGCCGGGGAAACTTCCCTCACGGAGGGGGAAATCATCGCCATCGTCATCACCAACGCTCCTCTCATCGGGAGAGGGCAATCTCCATCAACATCTTCACCAACACCATCTCATCTCCAAACCGTAGTTCATCTCTTGTATCCAATTCTTGTCTCCAAGTCCGGATTGGTGCTAGTAGGTTGCTAGTAGTGTTGATTAGTCCTTGTAGTTGATGCTAGTTGGTTTATTCGGTGGAAGATCATATGTTCAGATCCTATATGAATATTAATACCCCTCTGATTATGAACATGTTTATGCTTTGTGAGTAGTTACGTTTGTTCCTAAGGACAAGGGAGAAGTCTTGCTATTAGTAGTCATGTGAATTTGGTATTCGTTCGATATTTTGATGAGATGTATGTTGTCTAACCTCTAGTGGTGTTATGTGAATGTCGACTACATAACACTTCACCATTATTTGGGCCTAGAGGAAGGCATTGGGAAGTAATAAGTAGATGATGAGTTGCTAGAGTGACAGAAGTTTAAACCCTAGTTTATGCGTTGCTTCGTAAGGGGCTGATTTGGATCCATATGTTTCATGCTATGGTTAGGTTTACCTTAATACTTTTGTTGTAGTTGCGGATGCTTGCAATAGAGGTTAATCATAAGTGGGATGTTTGTTCAAGTAATAACAGCACCCAAGCACCGGTCCACCCACATATCAAATTATCAAAGTACCGAACGCGAATCATATGAACGTGATGAAAACTAGCTTGACGATATTCCCATGTGTCCTTGGGAGCACTTTTCCTTATATAAGAGTTTGTCCAGGCTTGTCCTTTGCTACAGAAAGGATTGGGCCACCTTGCTGCACTTTATTTACTTTTGTTACTTGTTGCTCGTTACAAATTATCTTATCACAAAACTATCTGTTACCACTTATTTCAGTACTTGCAGAGAACACTTTGCTGAAAACTGTTTATCATTTCCTTCTGCTCCTCGTTGGGTTCGACACTCTTACTTATCGAAAGGACTATGATAGATCCCCTATACTTGTGGGTCATCAAGACTCTTTTCTGGTGCCGTTGCCGGGGAGTGAAGCGCCTTTGGTAGGTGGAATTTGGTAAGGAAAAATTTATATAGTGTGCTGAAATTTACTGTCACTTGTTACTATGGAAAGTAATCCACTGAGGGGCTTGTTCGGAGTATCTTCACCCCGACCAGTAGAGCAAAGAGTTGCTCCTCAACCTACTGAAAATGAAAATGAATATACTTGCTTTGAAGTTCCTTCGGGTATAATAGAAAAACTGCTAGCTAATCCTTTTTTAGGAGATGGGACAAAACATCCTGATGAACATCTGATATATGTGGATGAAGTTTGTGGATTATTTAAGCTTGCAAGTGTACCCGGAGATGTTGCTAAGAAGAAGGTATTCCCCTTATCTTTGAGGGGAGATGCATCGACATGGTATAGGCTATGTGATGATATGAGGTCTTGGAATTACAAACGATTGAAATTGGAATTTCATCAGAAGTTTTATCCTATGCATCTTGTTCATCGTGATCGCAATTATATATATATAATTTTTGGCCTCGCGAAGGAGAAAGCATCACTCAAGCTTGGGGGAGGCTTAAGTCAGTGTTATATTCATGCCCCAATCATGAGCTCTCAAGAGAAATGATTATTCAAAAAATTTATGCTCGGCTTTCTGGTAACAATCGCACCATGCTTGATACTTCTTGTGCTGGCTCTTTTATGATGAAGACTATTGAATTCAAATGGGATTTATTGGAAAGAATTAAACGCAACTCTGAAGATTGGGACCTCGACAATGGTAAGGAGTCAGGTATGACACCTAAGTTTGATTGTGTTAAATCTTTTATGGATATCGATATTTTTCGTAAGTTTAGCACTAAATATGGACTTGATTCGGAGATAGTAGCTTCTTTCTGTGAATCTTTTGCTACCTATGTTGATCTCCCTAAGGAGAAGTGATTTAAATATCATCCTCCCATAGAAGTAAAAGTAGCTGCACTTATTAAAGTTGAAGAAAAGACTGCCACTTATAATGATCCTATTGTTCCTACTTGTTATGTTGAGAAACCACCTTTCCCTGTTAGGATAAAGGATCATGCTAAAGCTTCAACTGTGGTTCGAAAAAGCAATACTAAAACATATACACCTCCTGAGCAAGTTAAAGTAGAACCTAATATTGCTATTGTTAAAGATCTCTTGTCTGATAATATTGATGGGCATGTTATTCAGTTCTGCGGTGAAACTGCTAGAATTGCTAAACCTTGTGCTAAAGATAAAAAATAGACCTATGGTAGGCGTGCCTGTTATTTTTGTTAAAATAGGAGAACATTGTTATCATGGCTTATGTGATATGGGTGCTAGTGCTAGTATTATACCTTATGACTTGTATAAAGAAATTAAGCATGAAATTGCACCTTCTGAGTTAGAAGATATTGATGTCACAATTAAACTTGCTAATAGAGATACTATTTCAGCAGTGGGAATTGTTAGAGATGTTGAAGTCTTGTGCGGGAAAACTAAATATCCTGCTGATTTTCATGTTCTTAGTTCCCCACAAGATAGCTTTTGTCCCATTATATTTGGTAGACCCTTCTTGAACACTGTTAATGCTAAGATAGACTGCGAAAAGAATGTTGTTACTATTGGCTTGGATGATATGACTCATGAATTTAATTTCTCTAAATTTAGTAAACAACACCGTGAAGAAGAATTGCCTAGTAAGGATGAAATTATTGGTCTTGCTTCTATTGCCGTACCTCCTAGTGATCATTTAGAACAATATTTGCTAGACCATGAGAATGATATGTTTATGAATGAAAGAAGGGAAATAGATGAGGTATTCTTTAAACAGGAACCTATTCTGAAACACAATTTTCCTATTGAAATCCTAGGGGATCCCCCTCCACCTAAGGGTGATCCCGTGTTTGAGCTTAAATCGTTGCCTGATAATCTTAAATATGCTTATCTTGATGAAAAGAAGATATATCTTGTTATTATTAGTGCTAACCTTTCAGAACATGAAGAAGAAAGATTATTGAAAACTCTGAAGAAGCATCGTGCTGCTATTTGATATACTCTTGATGATCTTAAGGGCATTAGTCCCACTCTATGTCAACATAAAATAAATTTGGAAGCAGATGCCAAACCAGTTCGTGATCCTCAACAACGTCTGGATCCTAAAATGAAAGAAGTGGTAAGAAAAGAAATACTAAAGCTTCTGGAGGCAGGTATAATTTATCACGTTGCTGATAGTCAGTGGGTAGGTCCTGTTCATTGTGTCCCTAAGAAGGGAGGTATTACTGTGGTTCCTAATGATCAAGATGAATTGATTCCACAAAGAATTATTATAGGTTATAGGATGGTAATTGATTTCCGCAAATTGAATAAGGCTACTAAAAAAGATCATTACCCCTTACCTTTTATCGATCAAATGCTAGAAAGATTATGCAAACATACACATTACTGCTTTCTATATGGTTATTCTGGTTTCTCTCAAATACTTGTGTTGGCTAAAGATCAATCAAAGTCTACTTTTACATGCCCTTTTGGTACTTTTGCTTATAGACGTATGCCTTTTGGTTTATGTAATGCACGTGCTACCTTTCAAAGATGCATGATGGCTATATCTCTGACTTTTGTGAAAAGATTTGTGAGGTTTTCATGGACGACTTTTCCGTCTATGGATCTTCTTTTGATGATTTCTTGAGCAATCTTGATCGAGTTTTGCAGAGATGTGAAGAAACTAATCTTGTATTGAATTGGGAAAAGTGCCAATTTATGGTTAATGAAGGTATTGTCTTGGGGCATAAAGTTTCTGAAAGAGGTATTAAAGTTGATAAAGCCAAGGTTGATGTTATTGAAAAGATGCCATGTCCCAAGGACATCAAAGGTATAAGAAGTTTCCTTGGTCACGCCGAATTTTATAGGAGGTTCATTAAGGACTTCTCAAAAATTTCTCGGCCTCTCACTAATTTATTACAAAAAGATATACCATTTGTCTTTGATGATGATTGTGTAGAAGCATTTGAAATACTTAAGAAAGCATTAGTCTCTGCACCTGTTGTTCAGCCACCTGATTGGAATTTACCCTTTGAAATTATGTGTGATGCTAGCGATTATGCTGTAGGTGTTGTTCTAGGGCAAAGAGTCGATAAGAAATTAAATGTTATCCATTATGCTAGTAAGACTTTAGACAATGCTCAAAGAAATTATGCTACTACTGAAAAAGAACTTTTAGCAGTTGTATTTGCTTGTGATAAGTTCAGATCTTATATTGTTGATTCTAAAGTAACTATCCACACTGATCATGCTGCTATTAAATATCTTATGGAGAAGAAAGATGCTAAGCCTAGACTTATTAGGTGGGTTCTCTTGCTACAAGAATTTGATTTGCATATTGTTGATAGAAAAGGAGCTGAGAACCCTGTTGCGGACAACTTATCTAGGTTAGAGAATGTTCTTGATGACAATTAATTTTGCAAAAGACTGTCAATAGGTCTAGAAAGAATTGGTCCAAGAAACTTGATGATGCATTATGGGCCAATAGAACTGCATATAAAAATCTTATGGGTATGTCTCCGTATAAAATGGTATATGGAAAAGCATGTCACTTACCTCTCGAACTAGAACATAAGGCATATTGGGCTATTAAAGAGCTCAACTATGATTTCAAACTTGCCGGTGAAAAGAGATTATTTGATATTAGCTCACTTGATGAATGGAGAACCCAAGCTTATGAAAATGCCAAGTTGTTTAAAGAAAAGGTTAAAAGATAGCATGACAAAAGGATACAAAAGCATGAGTTTAATGTAGGTGATTATGCATTGCTATACAACTCTCGTTTAAGATTTTTTGCAGGGAAACTTCTCTCAAAATGGGAAGGCCCCTATGTTATCGAGGAGGTCTATCGTTCCGGTGCCATAAAAATCAACAACTTCGAAGGCACAAATCCGAAGGTGGTAAACGGTCAAAGAATCAAACATTATATCTCAGGTAATCCCATAAATATTGAAACCAATATTATTGAAACCGTAACCCCGGAGGAATACATAAGGGACACTTTCCAGAACGTTTCAGACTCCGAAAAGGAATAGGTATGTGGTGCGGTAAGTAAACCGACTCCAAAACAATTTTTAAGGCAATATTTCTCCATTTTGGAATATTTAGAAAAATAAAAAATTAAGTAGCAGTCTGGGAAGGACACGAGGGCCCCACGAGGGTGGAGGGCGTGCCCTACCCCCTGGGCGCGCCCCCCTACCTCGTGAGCACCTCGTGTGCCTTCTGGACTCCGTTTTCTTGCACGATACATATTTTGGTCGGTAAAAATTCACTATATATTCTCCCGAAGGTTTTGACTCCCGTATCACGCAAATATCATCTGTTCTTGTTTTGGGTTGTTCTCTGTCAGGGTTGTCAAGGCCAGGCATCATGTTGTCCCCGTCCTCCAACAACGGTGACGAAGATGCCTGGCTAATGAAGATAGAGCTGAAAAGGGAAGAACCCATGCAGATCAACAAGGATGAAGGGATCAAGAAGGCCACGGAGAACCAAGCTCCGGCAACAGAAGATATCCTTCAACTTGATCACAACCTTTTTACCCCAACTGAGATCGAAGCTTTCCAGATGATTGAGTTAACTCGTATTCAAAACAAGTATGTCACAAGTGAAAATATTTTGTTGAAGGAGCATATCTTTGCACTCAAGGGCATTATTCGCAAGCTAGAGGACCTCTTACGCTCGATGTGCGACTATCCATCACCTCCTTCTTCACCAACCAAGGAGACATAATCACATGGGTATGGGCACTCCCCTTGGCAACTGCCAAGCTTGGGGGAGGTGCCCCGGTATCGTATCACAATCACAACTCCTATCTTTACCATTTTCCTTAGTTAGATCCTATTAGTAGTATTTTGATCTAGTAGAATAAAGTTTATGGCATGATCTAGTTTTAAGTTTTGCTTTATGATCTCTCTATGTAATCGAGTCTGTGAGCTATATAATAAAGATTAGTGTTGAGTCAAGGACCTGGTTTTCTTTCTATGATCTTGGATGAATAAAAGAAAAGAGAAAATGAATAAAAAGAAACAAAAGTTCATATTGATCTTATTGAGAGTAATGACCTCACATAGAAAGAGTGTGATGATTAAAAGTTGTTGGGAGTTGGCATACATAGCTTTGGTCATCGTTACAATTAATAGGAAGTAATAAGGAAAGAGAGGTTTCACATATAAATATACTATTATTGACATCTTTTATGATTGGGAGCACTCATCAAAATATGACATGCTAAAGAGTTGATGTTGGACAAGCAAGACAACGTAATGGGTTATGTTTTCTTATATCTGAGATAAAGTATGTTGTCATGGATCATCCAACATGTTGAGCTTGCCTTTCCCCCTCATGCTAGCCAAATTCTCAGCAACAAGTAGAGATACTACTTGTGCTTCCAAATACCCTTAAACCAGTTTTGCCATGAGAGTCCACCATATCTACCTATGGATTGAGTAAGATCCTTCAAGTAAGTTGTCATCGGTGCAAAGCAATAAAAATTGCTCTAAATATGTATGACTAGTGTGGGAGAAATAAGCTTTATACGATCTTGTGATGTGGAAGTAATAAAAGCGACAGGCTGCATAATAAAGGTTCATATCACAAGGGGCAATATAAAGTGACGTTCTTTCGCATTAAGATTTTGTACATCCAACCATAAAAGCGCATGGCAACCTCTGCTTCCCTCTGCGAAGGGCCTATCTTTTATTATTATCTTCTACCTTATGCAAGAGTCATGGTGATCTTCACCTTTCCTTTTTTACATTTTATCCTTTGGCAAGCACAGTGTGTTGGAAAGATCCTGATAGATATATCTAATTGGATGTAGGGGGGCATGAGTTATTATTGTTGACATTACCCTCGAGGTAAAAGGTTGTGGGGCAAAATTATAAGCCCCTATCTTTCTCTGTGTCCGAGTAAAACTCCGTAACCACAAGTATTGCGTGAGTGTTAGCAATTATGAAGGACTAGATGATAGTTGAGTATGTGGACTTGCCTTTTAGCTCTGACATAGACTCTTTCTGATGTTATGATAAATTGCAATTGCTTCAATGACTGAGGTTATAGTTTGTTGGTTCTCAATAAGGTTTCTGATTCATACTTTTGCATTGTGAATAGATCATCACTTGAACATAAGTAATCATATGACAATATCTATATATGTTGCTGTTATGAGAATAATCATGATGCCTTCATGTCTGTATTTTATTTTTATCTACACCTCTACCTCTAAACATGGGGACATATTTATTGTTATCGGCTTTCGCTTGAGGACAAGCGAGGTCTAAGCTTGGAGGAGTTGATACGTCCATTTTGCATCATGCTTTTATATCAATATTTATTGCATTATGGGTTGTTATTTCACATTATGTCACAATACTTATGGCTATTCTCTCTTATTTTACAAGGTTTATATAAGGAGGGAGAATGCCGGTAGCTGGAATTCTGGGCTGGAAAAGGAGCAAATATTAGAGACCTATTCTGCACAACTCCAAAAGTCCTGAAACTCCACGGAACACCTTATAATAAATAATGAAAAATCCTCGCCAAAGATGAATACCAGGGGGCCCACACCCTGTCCACGAGGGTCCCCCCCCAGGGCGTGCCCCCCTACCTCGTGGGCCCCCTGGTGGCTCTCCGATGACCATCTTCTGCTATATGAAGTCTTTCGTCGAGAAAAAATAGGAAGCAACCTTTCTGGATGAAACTCCGCCGCCACGAGGCGGAACCTTGGCAGATCCAATCTAGAGCTCTGGCGGAGCTGTTCTGCCGGGGAAATTTCCCTCCCGGAGGGGGAAATCATCGCCATCGTCATCACCAACGCTCCTCTCATCGGGAGAGGGCAATCTCCATCAGCATCTTCACCAGCACCATCTCATCTCCAAACCCTAGTTCATCTCTTGCATCCAATTTTTGTCTCCAAGTCCGGGATTGGTGCTAACAGGTTGCTAGTAGTGTTGATTAGTCCTTGTAGTTGATGCTAGTTGGTTTATTCGGTGGAAGATCATATGTTCAGATCCTACATGCATATTAATACCCCTCTGATTATGAACATGTTTATGCTTTGTGAGTAGTTACGTTTGTTCCTGAGGACAAGGGAGAAGTCTTGCTATTAGTAATCATGTGAATTTGGTATTCGTTCGATATTTTGATGAGATGTATGTTGTCTAGCCTCTAGTGGTGTTATGTGAACGTCGACTACATAACACTTCACCGTTATTTGGGCCTAGAGGAAGGCATTGGAAAGTAATAAGTAGATGATGGGTTGCTAGAGTGACAGAAGTTTAAACCCTAGTTTATGCGTTGCTTCGTAAGGGGCTGATTTGGATCCATATGTTTCATGCTATGGTTAGGTTTACCTTAATACTTTTGTTGTAGTTGCATATGCTTGCAATAGAGATTAATCATAAGTGGGATGTTTGTTCAAGTAAGAACAACACCCAAGCACCGGTCCACCCACATATCAAATTATTAAAGTACCGAACGCGAATCATATGAACGTGATGAAAACTAGCTTGACGATATTCCCATGTGTCCTCGGGAGTGCTTTTCCTTATATAAGAGTTTGTCCAAGCTTGTCCTTTGCTACAAAAAGGATTGGGCCACCTTGTTGCACTTTAATTATTTTTGTTACTTGTTGCTCGTTACAAATTATCTTATCACAAAACTATCTGTTACCACTTATTTCAGTACTTGCAGAGAATACCTTGCTGAAAACTGTTTATCATTTCCTTCTGCTCCTTATTGGGTTCGACACTCTTACTTATCGAAAGGACTACGATAGATCCCCTATACTTGTGGGTCATCACCTCCCCGAGCCAACAAATAATCGAGGCGACCTCCTCTCTCTCCCCGCCTCAAGCCTCCATCAAATCTCACTCAAATTGAGCTATTTATTTCATGGATCTTTCCCACTCCCTCCAGTGTACTTCATGTATTCATCCCGAGCCTCCTAATTTTTTGTGGCATCTTTTTAGCCATAGGTCCAAATCCTAGTGTATTGACTTTTTCAAATCATTTGTTGAAGTGGTGAAATGGGGTATGCATGATGTGTAGAAAATATTGTTAGCCATACATTGATGCATTATCGTTTCTCATTTCCAATGTGTTTTTAGATGGCGAGACTTGTTAATGTTCAATGTGTGTACAAGGTGGCATGTATTTAGTAAAAATGTCAAGATTGTTGACAGTGAGGAGATATAGGACATTTTCACAATGTCATATATAATGAGGTTGCTGGAAAAGCAAGGAATGTGGTGAATTAGGTGACCTGATTGAGCAAGTTGAGCATTAGGATGGTATGATGTTGGGTCGGGACCCAAGTCTCGAATAAAGAAGATGCCTATCGAGACATATTTTGATTGAGATATATACAAGGATGAGGGTTCGACCTCGTAAGATGAGTCACCTGAATTATTTTCCAGCAAAAGCGAGAAACACAAAAAAAATCCCCATGACTTTAGGAACATGCAAACACTTATCATTTGAAAGTAACACTAAGGCATAATTTAAAGTATAATATGTTTTTATCTTCTGAAGATGATCTGGAATGCATAAAGATATTGGACATGGAGTTTCGACACTCGAGCTCAAATGCACCCTCATGAGTATAAAATAAAAAAGGAAAAAAAACTGAAATGTTTTGGCAACAAATGTTGTTGAATTTACGTGCAACTTTTTTTTAAGAAACAACATTCCTAAGACCTCTTGTGGTGGGAGTATGATAGGACAAATCATGCGTGTAAACTATACAATTTTAGTGATGTGGCATATATTAAATAAAGAAAGAAGGGTTGAATATCATACCATGAAACCATGTTATAATAAATGTTTAGCTATTATGTGTCATGTGTGTCAATAAATACGATCATCTAAAATACTCACCTATGATACTATGCACTACAAAGGTATTATCATACACTAGTATCATGCATATAATACTAGTGTATGATACTCACTATGAGTAGCCTAATGCTTTGGTAAAAAAAAGATGCTTCATAAAGACTATTTTTAAAGCATTTTGAAGTACTGATTTTGTTATTTTTTACCAGACCTCCATGAATGTGATTTCGTCATGACTATTTGCACGCAGGGAGTAAACTAAGCAATGTCAGCTGTAAAAGAAATCAAGATATTTCTATTTTGGTTTCCATTTCATTCAATTTTTATTGCTAATAGCAAGAACATTTGAGCTCTTGATTATAAGAACTCTTTCATAAAGATACGTTGCGCATATCCATAATTTCATGGCAGACTGAGGGCTTAGGTCATCATCCAGGACTATAACCGACACATGTGACTATAGGTCCAACTAGTTTCGGGGTATCAATTAATTATTTAGAAGGATGAAAGATGAATATACCACACCACCACCGAATCCCGTTCTCCACGTAACTCGGGGAATAACCACTAAACCTGGACCTCCCCACCTGTGTGAGCTATGCTATTTTGCCCGACCCAGTGGTTCTTTTCTTTTGCTTCCAAGTGGTTTCTCAACACTGATTCCTGCTTTTTATTTGCTTTTCATTTTCATTTTGTAAATGCAAAAAAATATAAATTCAATTATTTTCGAATTCATGGACATTTTCAAATATGTGCTCATTTTATAAAATTCACAACATATTCGAGAATCTGGAACATTTTTTGAAATGGGGTAATTTTTCAAATTCATATATTTTTTGAATCCAGTACATTTTTTAAATACGGCGAAGGTTTAAAATTTATGAGCATTCTAAAAAATGCAGGATTTTTTCCAAATTCGTGAACATTTTTTAAAATCTCAAACAATTTTTAAATTCGCAATCATTTTTCATATATGTCAGCATTTCCTTTTTAATTCACGAGCATTTATCAATTTTCGAATGATTTTAACAAATTGGGAACATTTTTAAATTCACAAATAATTGTTTAAATTCACAAACTTTCATGAATTAGCAAATATGTTTTGTATTTCATGAATATTTTGTCAAATCACTAACATGTTTAGAACTCATGATCTTTTTTGAATCTAAGAACATTTCCCTAAGTTCCCAAACATTTTTTGAATTCACAAACATTTCTTCATAATAGGTTTTTTTAATTCATGAATGTTTTTTTAGTTTTCTGAACATTCAAATCGTGGATATTATTCAAATTCACAAAATTTTTATGAGGTCATGAATAGTTTCTTGGATTCAATTTTTTATATTTCAAAATCC
This sequence comes from Triticum dicoccoides, assembly GCF_002162155.2. Lineage (NCBI taxonomy): Eukaryota > Viridiplantae > Streptophyta > Magnoliopsida > Poales > Poaceae > Triticum > Triticum dicoccoides. The sequence continues at coordinate 298,328,120 of NC_041388.1, read as the reverse complement.
TGAACATGTTTACAATTTTTAGTACCTGTTTTGCTTTAAAACCCGTCTCTAAACCGACCAGTCTAGACACATGAAGTAATACTGCAACAGTAGCACACTTTCCCTGATCTATACCTACTATTAAAGCGAGGTGTGTTTCTTCAAAAAAATTTAATGCTTCACCCATATTAAATATTCTTTCAGAAAATATTTGAGGTGGTATGAAATTTTTTTCCGCTGCAAAAATGAAAAGGACTACACAGGAGGCAGCTGGGCCGAGCTGAACCTGATGCGTATATAGCCTAGCCAAAAAATATAACGTGGAGCAACCTTGGTAAAAGAAAGGCGGAAAAGCGAGAAGTCCTATTGGACGCTCGCGAGCGGCAAATAGAAGAGCCTTCGCTGAAGAGCGTGCGCTGAACTTAAGTCAAAACTCACGAGAATTAACCAGGGGCCTGGACTCGAACTCCTGCCGGCATGGCACAAACTACAGTTGGTAACCAGTCAAGCTAGCCACTCTGCTTAGCCAAACCGTAGCGCAAATACTTAAGTAATAGCAAACGAGGCAGACCCCTCGCGTGAACAAATTTCTTCAAGAACGCAAATTTCTTTTCAAAATTTTAACAACTTCTAAAACACGAACAATTCTGAGAAAAAGTGAAAAAAAATGAAAACATGAACAATTTTTTATAGTCTGAACAAATTTTTAATGTACATTGAGCATTTATGTAATATACGCCAAACAATTTGTAAGAACACATTGAACAATATCTTAATATACGTCAAACAATTTGTACTTTAAGACGGACGTCTCGGGTTCGAATCCTGCATTGTGCACGATCTTTTTGCAGTCTATAGAAACAGAAAAAAAAAACAGACGGACGTGGGATGGGCCGGCCCGTTATGAAACCAAAGCGTACGAGGGGGGTATGCGCCCTGTACCAAATGCACTATATTCGTCGCTTAAGGCGCCGAATAGGATTTGGCGGCGCCTTATGCGCCAGGTTACCGAACCAGCGCCGACGCGCCTGGGTACCTGGGCCGGCCCAAGCATAAGGCGAAGAGACCGCTCACGATGCTTCCCCCGGCCTCCCTGATCGAGAGGTTTGTGATTGACCGGTCAACCTTTGACGTGGTAAAACATTGAGCATTGACTTTTCGGGATAAGAATCAATAATTCGAAAAAAGAATTCCAGAAATAATAATCACAGATTATAAAAAGTTCATCAAATTTTTTGGGAAAAAGTTGACAATTTTGAAAAATAATCATTGACTTTGAAAAAAAGTTCATTGATTTTCAAAAAAGAACGCAAAAAACTGAAAAAATGTTCACCAGTTTTGAAAAAATATCATCGAATTTAAAAAATATTTCAAAATTTTGAAAAAAGTTCATTGATTTTTGGGAAAATGTTCAACATTTTCAAAAAAAGTTCACCAAGTTTGAAAAAAATAATAACTGAACTTGAAAAAAAGTTCATTGAAATTGAAAAAAAGTTCATGCAACTTGAAAAAAAATCAAAATTTTTGAAAAAAAGATCACAAATTTAAATTTGTCATCGATTTGCAAAAATGTTCATTAAATTTGAAACAGTTCATCGATTTTGAAAATAGTTCACCAAATTTTAAAAAGTTCATCGTTTTATAAAAATAGTTCATCAAAAAATTCTAAAGTTCAGAAATTTGAAAAATGGGGAAAATAAAACAAGAGGGGCGGAAAATAAGAACGAAAAACGAAAATGAACAAGAAAAAGGAAAACGAGAAAACAATAAAAGAAAAAGAAAAATGAAAGAAACAGAAAAAGAAAAAAAACCAAATTTGGGGCCCGAGTAAAGAAGGTCTACATAGATATAAACTTTAACGAAGAGGCGCCGTGGTGGATTGGTTAGAACATCTTGTATCGAATCTTTACATCGCGGTTTCGATTCTCAGTGTCGGACCTTTTTTGCGAATTTCGAACAGAAAAAAATAAACTGGGCCGGCCCAGCGCGTTGGAGGGATATGCGCCCGATTGTGGATACAACTGTATCGGGCGCTACAGGCGCCAAATAGGATTTTGGCAAGATTTTTGTAAAGGAACAGTGCAATGAACAGTAATCACTGATATGCATTGATTGCGATGATGTACAAAATATATACCTTCTGAAGAGGCGCATCGCACATACGTAATGGTTACAATAGGCACGATTGGAACGATGCGTCCGTTGCTAATAGGATGCGATCGTTCGGGAGCGAAACCGCATGTCAGTTTCACAGACAGAGATTCTATTTAATTAAACTAATTAATTAAATTACTCTTGTAAACATCATCATCAACATCTTGATCATCATCGTTATGATCAGTCTCCTCCAAAAATCCCGTAGGAAAAATACGAGGAGATATATACAATATGCCATCAAAAACTTGTTCCAAAAACCCAGTGGAAAAATACGAAGAAACTGACATATCATCACAATGCATGTATTACTATTGCCTCATTAAAAACCTTCCATAAGAAACCATTTAGAAAAAACTTATAAAGGAAAAGAGTGCAATGTCGAAGATCCGAGGATCACAAACAGATTACCACTCAGGGAGACACTCCCCTGAACTTTGCAAGTCCCGAAGTCGTTTCATACCAATTCCATCGATTTACTTCTCAAATAAAGAACTTGGTAATGACTTTGTAAACAAATCGGCAAGATTGTCACATGACTTCATTTGCAAAATATTTATCTCCCCAGTTTCCTGTAACTCATGGGATAAAATAACTTCGGAGAAATATGCTTTGTAATATTACTCTTTATATAACCTGTTTGCATCTGTGTAATACATGCAGCATCATCTTCATAGATAATAGTGGGTGATTCCAATGATCCAATCCCACTTGAACTTTCAATAAAGTTAATCATTATGTGAAGCTATGCACATTCACATGATGCTCCAAACAAAGCAATAATTTCAGAATGATTCGTGGACGTAGCCACCAGAGTTTGTTTTGTCGACTTCCAAGAAAAGGCCGTACCTCCACTCAAGAAGACAAAACCAGTCTATGATCTGGCATTATGGGGATCCGATAAGTATCCAGCATCACAATATCCCGCCATGGTCTTATCTTGATTTTTCCGATAGAACAATCCAATATCTTTGGTGCCTTGAAGATATCTGAAAACGTTCTTCACACCAACCCAATGCCTCTTTATTGGCGATGCACTGAATCTAGCCAATAAATTGACTGCAAATGATATATCAGGCCTAGTGCAGTTTGCTAGATACATTAGTGCTCCAATAGCACTGAGATAAGGAAACTCAGGTCCTAATACCTCTTCATCATCATCCTTAGGTCTAAATGGGTCTTTATCTCTATCAAGAGATCTAACAACCATTGGTGTTTTCGATGGATATGTTTTATCCATATTAAATTTCTCAAGAATTTTTTGGATGTAAGCAGACTAATGAACAAGTATTCCTAAAGGAAGATGTTCAAGTTGTAAGCCCAACCAAAATTTAGTCTTACCCAGATCTTTCATCTCAAACTCCGTCTTAAGATGATTACTTGCCTCATGTAATTCTTGTGTAGTCCCAATGATATTCAGATCATCCACATACAAAGAAATAATGCAAAATCCATTCTTAGATTTCTTAATAAACACACATGGGCAATCACTGTTGTTTGAGTAACCCTTCTGAAGAAGGAATATACTCAGTCGGTTATACCACATTCTTCCCGACTGCTTTAAGCCATACAATGACTTCTGAAGCTTTATGCAATACATGTTGCGATTAGCCTTTGGATTCGAAAGCTTCATTCCCTCTGGAACTTTCATATAAATATCCGAATCCAGTGACCCATATAAATATGTAGTCACAACATCCATCAATTGGATAGACAAATTCATTTTCACTGCCAGTGATATTAAATATCGGAATGTTGTTCCACTCATAACAGGAGAATATGTTTCATCATAATCGATGCCAGGTCTCTGCGTGAACCCTTGTGCTACAAACCTCACCTTATATCACCACCTCATTGTTTTCATTCCTCTTACAAACGAAACCCATTTTGCTCCCACAGGGAACACATGCTGAGGAGTGGGTATTAATGCAGTAAATACCCCTCTTTTTATGAGCGAGTGCAATTCATTCTCAATTGGTGCCTTCCATATGTACCAGTCTGAGCGCTTCATGCACTCTGCCATGGACTTAGGTTCTCGATCCAAATCAAGGCCTTTTGCAATTCTAGAGGCGAAATAAATGTCGACAACTGTAGTCTTTCTATTGTAAGATTCTTCTGAATCAATATAATTAATGAATATCTCATCAATACCTTTTGATCCTTCGTGATTTCCCTCAACAATTGGATCAAGGTCTTCCGATGTCCCAACACCAAAATTTGTGTGCACACTCATGTTGGGTTCTGGATGTCCAACATCCTTCAGGTGTCCTTCAACCCTAGGTGGAATATCAACATCTTGTTGACTTGCATTTACTTTTTGAGGATTCCTAATTCCCCTTGGGTGCTTCTGCAAAGCCTTGTCCTTTGTGTCCAGATTTCTCCCCCTCTTGGGTGGCTGAGTAGATCTATGGGTCACATCCACTCTCTTTGGCACATTCATAGCGGGAACATTTGATTTTGTGACACCTTTATAATCAGTAAATGCATCTGGCAGATTATTTGCAATATTTTGCAAATTTATAATCTTCTGAACCTCCAGTTCAGACTCATTCGTACGTCGATCTAAGGACTGGATGCCTTTCACATCCCAATCTATTTCTCGGCATTCTTTATCGTTATTCTCTCCCCTAATGTCGGGAAATTGTCCTCATCAAAAATGCAATCAGCGTACCGGGCTGTAAACAAATCCCCTATTAGGGGTTCCAGGTACTTAATGATTGATGGAGAATTGTACCCCACATAGATCCCCATTCGTCTATGAGAGCCCATTGATGTACGCTGCGGTGGTGAGATTGGTACATATACCACGCAACCGAATTGCCGCAGATGGGAAATACTTGGCTGGTTTCCACGTACTAACTGCAACGGGGAGATAGTATGATATGCAGTTGGTCGAATTTGTATCAATTCTGCAGCATGTAAAACTGCATGACCCTAACATGAAGCTGGAAGATTACTATTCTGAAGGAGCGGTCTTGCTATCAACTTGATCCTCTTGATAAGTGATCCGCAAGACCATTCTGGGTATGTACATAAGGTACTGAGTGCTCCACGGAAATACCCAAAGCTAGGCAGTAATCATTAAATGCTCGAGAACTGAATTCCGCAGCATTATCCATTCTGATGGTTTTTATCCTATGACCAGGATGATTTTCTCTCAATTTAATGATCTGAGGAATTAGCTTTGCAATAGCATGGTTCCTTGTTGATAGCAGACACACATTTGACCATCTCGTTGATGCATCAATTAGGACCATGAAATATCTTAATGGTCTAGATAACGGTTGCATTGGACCACAAATATCTCCTTGAATGTGTTCAAGAAAATTAAGTGGCTCATCCTTTAATTTCACATAAGATGGCCTTGTGATCAATTTTCCAGTTGCACATGTTGTGCACACAAAATCCGATGATTTTGGGAACTTTCTATCTGTTATGTTGTGTCCAACAGAACCATCAATAATTTTTCTCATCATCCCAATACCAGGATGACCTAGGCGACCATGCCAAATCTTGAACTTATCAAGATTCTGAAAAACTATCTTGTACGCCATATGCGTCTCTAGTTTAATGTATATATAATACAACCCAGAAGATAGAGAAGGCAAATTATCAAGGACTTCCTTTCGAAATCCCTTTTGATGAGTTATGAGTAGGCATTCAGCCCCACTCTCTTCATTAGTTTCCACATGGAAACCATTTTTGCGGGTATCCTTAAAACTCAGCAAGGTACGAGTAGAATCTGGATACAGTAGAGCATCAGTCATTACCAATTTAGTACCCATAGGGAGTGTAATTGTAGCTTGACCAGAACCAACAATTACAGTGTGTCGACCAGCAATTGTCATGACACTTTCATTACTCTTCTTGAGTGTCTGGAAATACTTCATCTCCCTAAGTATCATGTTAGTAGATGGACTATCCACTAAACACATTTCCTCCTCCATTGTATTATTCCTTGAAGTTCTATAGAGTAAAAGAACAAAGTTCAGTATATAATCAAACTCTTATAGAATCGGTACATACATTACAAACTATATATGTCTTGTACTTATTACAAGCCCTATATCACACGACATAGCTAACACATTATGTCTAAGGACATAACTTATTTTACAACACATGTAATATGTCTAATAACATCATTACAATACTTAGACAAATGAGACTAAATCTGGTCTCCATATATGTCAGTAGACCCAAATTCCACTAGCATGTCATCGACATCTAGTATTGGATCTTCCACTTGCTGATTCGGCTCTTGGTTGTCCATGTTCGGAGAATCCTCTCGAGAACCGTCAACCGTAGGGGTACCATCTTCATTGCCAGTGAAGTGTGCTTCATACTAGTTCCCCTGAGCCTTCTTGCCCTTTCCAAGTGACTGTTGGTACAATTCCACCAAATGCTTCGAAGTGTCACACTTCGTTGCAATATGTTCCTTGCAACCACACCTGAAGCAACCAGTGTTGCTAGCCCTTTCATTCTTCTTGAAAAAACCTTTGCCCTTTTGGACTCCATACTTATTCTGCTTCTCATTACGCTTCCACTTTCCATTGAATGTCCTATGGTTCTTTTGGAACCATTGAACTTTTGAGTATTCTTAGAGTTGAAGTGTGATTCAGGCAGAGGCATCGTTCCAGTTGGACGAGCCAAATTGTTCGTTTCAAGAAGCTCATTGTGCTTCTCTGCCTGAAGCAACGAGTAAATCAACTCAGAATACTTCTTATACTTTTACTGACGATACTGTTCAGCAAGTATCCTCATAGAAGGATGGAAAGTAGAAATCGTCTTTTCAATAAGATCAGCATCAGAAACCGCACTATTGCAGAATCTCAGCTTGGAGTTGATCTTATGAACAGCAGAATTGTATGCAGCTACAGACTTAAAGTCTTGGAATCGGACTACCGTCCATTCCCGTTGCGCCTCAGGAAACATCACCGCCCTTTGTTGATCATACCTCTCCTTTAAGGAGTTCCAGAGTGTCAGAGGGCTCTCCTCCATCATATACTCTATCTTTAGATCAGGGTGAAGATGATGTCGAATGAAGTGCAATGCCGAATACCTTATTATGTCTGTTATGGATGCAGTCCCTTGGGCAGGTGTGGTTATAGCGGAATTGAGTCCCTTGGCCGTCAAATTGATTTTGACATCCATTGCCCATGTCAAATAGTTAGAAACATCAACGGCAAGTTCAGCAAACTCTTTTTTAGATATGTCAGTCATATCCTGCATGCAATCATCATGCTTATTAATTTACTCTCATAGCAAATTAATTGTGTTGTGAATGAAACAATGCATGTATATTGATCAATATATATATATATCAATTGCCAAATTACCGGAACATATACGTTGACATACATTGTACTTATACAATACAGTAATATTCACTAATTATTGAACAATACAATATAGTAATTTACACAAATTACTAAATAGCTAGTCACAACTTCAAACTGCTAGTTAAAGAACTAAACAGAAAAAGAAAAATGAAAAAATGGTCCTAGGTCGCATACAGGGAGACCCAAATCAGTAGCACATCCCATTGCTACAGTAATTTTTTTTCATTTTCCCTTCCTTTTTCGGCTTGGAACAGATGCCTGGGTCGAAGCCCATCTAGCCTTTCGGCCCAACAGCCCGGCGCCGCTTTATTCGCTGCATAAATGGAGTGGACAGTTAGGGTTTCTGTCGGAAACGAAGACGTTTTATTCGTAGGCGTTTTTAGAAAATCCTACAGAAACCCTAAAAACGCCTACGAACCGGAAACGAAGACAATCACGAGGGAGTCAACATCCGCGACCCGGATTGGTCGCGACAAGTCGGCTCGGGATTCCCTCGAAGCGTCACCCTGCGCCACCCCGGGTCAGCTCCGCATCGGCATCGCCGCGCTACCTCCGGGTCAAAGCCGACCCCGTGCTGCCTTCACCTGCTGCGGCCTGCAAGCCGTCGGCCGCCATCGAGTCACATGCCGTTGCCGCTCCCGTGCTTGGTCGCATCATCAATGTAGGCCTCCGAGCTGGAGTAGAGCCCTCACCTGAAGCCGTTCGCTGCCGCTACGGCCTGAGCCGCCGCCGCCGTGGTTTCCAAGCCACCTTCGTTTCGCTGTCGTCAGCCGCCTTCACGTCCCCGTTCTGAATCGCCTGGGCCCCAGACTCCGCTTCCCAGTCGTCTACCTCTGCGCCCGCAGTCTCTGCGGACGGGCAGTTCCGGTCTCCGCTGGGTCAATGTTGCCGCAGCACTAAACCGTAGCCGCGGTGAAGCTACCCTTGCCTCCGCCTCAGCTACTAGCCACACCAGGCTATTTGAGCCGTCGTTATCAAGCCGCTCCTCCGGGCCGCCTGACTCTGCTCCTGCCTCTACCATTGCCTCGCTGCTCCTTTGTTGAGGCCTCATCTTCAAGTCGTCGTTATCGCTGCGATGAGCCGCCGTGGTGCGTCGAGACGCTGTGGCGCGTTGAGCCGCCCGTTGCCGCGCCCGGCCGCCGGGTCGCCTTCACGCCTCTTCTTCCGTGGCTCGCACCGCGTCTTCGCACGCCCGCACCGGTTCTGCATCCATGCGCCCAACGCCGTGGCCTCAGGTCCCCTCTACAAGTTGTGATGAACCGCCCCGCGGCCACCATTGAACCGCCCGCTGGCTGTGACCCGGTCCTTGGTGCTTAACGACTCAGGCCACCGCGTGCCTTATTTCTTCAGCAGAGGCCGCGCCGAGCCGGCCTCACCCTAAACTACTCGCTGTAAACGCCCGCTCGCCGGCAGCATGCGACCCGCCCGCGTGCGCGTTCACTCCACCTTCGGGCTGCTGCGCCTTGAGCCACCGCCTCCGTTGGCATTTACTGCAGGCTCGCCCTCGTGGCCATCTCAGAGCCGCCGCGCCACACGACGGGAGCTGCCTCCGCTGTTGTCATAAGTTGCTTCGACCGCGCGACAAGCTGCATCACCTCTGAGTCACCGTGGTCGCGACCCGCCCCGTTTAGGATGGCTTATTGCTGCTGCTCATGCTAGTCGCCCCGTGCCGGCCTACTGCTGGCTCTGCAACACCGTTTCTGACCTGACATGGCCACGCCTCCTCTCGCTACTCCTCTCGCGTGCGCCGCTCCGGCCTTCCATGTTGCAACGCTCTGCCTTCCCGCATGTGCCGGCTCGCTGTGCCTCCGCCCAGCCGCGTTCTGGCTCTGCCCGCGCGCTTACTTGTTGCATTGACTCGGCCCTGTCCCTGTCATACATAGAAAAAGGAGCTGGTTTCAGAGATGCCTGCGTGACCTTGCAACAGCGTCCTCTTTCAGTTCTTGAAGGTGATCTGCAAGAACCTCTTGGAATTATTGCAGGTCTTCAAAAACCAAAGTGGAGGAACAATGTTCAAAATCTGAAGACAAGCTGGAGTGACACTTCAATAATTTGGAGATAAGCAAATTTCGCGAGACCGGAAGAATTGCTTCAAGTTATAGAGCTATTTTTAAGTCACAGTCGAAGTTAATTCAGAGATTTCCATCCATGAAAGTGTTGGAAATATGAGCAAATTACTACGAGATTTAATCCGAATAAACAGAAGATAAATCATGACCACAGCAGCAGAGATTAAACTAATCATGCGAACTAGCATAGCAGATGAACATATCACATCTAGGGCACATACTAGAAGCATGAATTCTATCACGATCTCGAACAGGAAGGATAGAATCACATACGGTGCAGCGGGTGCAGCACCGCCGGCGTTGACGTTGTCGCCCATGTCATCGAGGACGAGGTTGCCGAGGTCGGGGAAGAAGTCGTCGCTGCCAGCAGTCGCACGAGTGCGCTCCCCAAAAACCTGATCGCCCCTCTCCCATACAGGATCACGAGAGGCGGGGTTCCGGAGGCCTGCTGTCCCTTCTCGCGGTGCACGCCGGAAGGAGGGATGGAGAAGACTTGCTTGGCGGCGCAATGATCTGGAACGGTGGTGAGAAACCATACGAAGCGGCGGCGGCTAGGGTAGACGTCTGCCTGATTATAAAGTGCGGGCCGGGTAGGTCGTGGGAGTAAACCCCACGTCCGAGTCGTCACGATCCAAAAGAATCGGAAACAGTTCAGTAATTAACGCGTCCGTTAATTATTAATTAATGACTCATTAATTTTCCCATGCAGCAAAATATAGACAACGTGCATAGCTCTGTCCTCGGCTCGGCTCAATCCCGCAACCTGCGGCGCGGCACGTCGTGACGAGGCAAGGCGAGGCGTGGCTTTGCGTGGCGAGGCGAGCGAGGAGGAGGAGCGCGCGTGTAGGTCTCTTCTTCTCATGCTCATACAAGTGGTAGAAGAGATCACCTTATAAAGAGGTGCAACTCTCTCTCAACTTCCGGGGTGGGACTAAACTTTAGCCTCACTCACTCCACTCACATGTGTGCATGAATGGGCCAAGAGAATTTCAGAATTTTAGTTGGGCTTTAGGCCAAAGGCCTACTAGCAAAATTCCAACAATCCCCCACAAAGTCTCATTGGCACATCTCATCATTTAGTTCCAAAACATTGTTTTATATATCGGTGCTTAGTGGAGACTGTGAAGTTAAAATTCTACTTAGAAATTTATGCTACACTAGATCACAACTTGAATAGTGGACTATGCCTTGAACTACAAGTTTTCTGTGAAACTAGTTTCACACAAATTCTTGACCGATACTGGGTTGCCGCAAGGCTTCCCCGCGGGTGGAGCGTATACGTCATACTCTACGGCCTTTCATGAATTTATTAGAGAACATCCAATTCTCACAGACTGCGACGTTAACAGTCAAATTCATATAGGTGTGTTCCTCAGAAGATGTTCTGCAGGACAACATCTCTGCTTACCCGAATAAGCCACTTGGAACACATTAAGATAAGTATCAACCTGCCATGCAGATCAGGAGAGTATTGCATCTTCACGGAGTGGGATAATTAATATAGGGATACTCTCCTCCCAGTCGACCAACAGCTTGTCTCCCACTTCTACTTCACGGGATCTCCAATCATATAGAGTGGGTTATCACTATGGACAACTCATGCGGTGGGTGTCAAACCCATCTCCATCGATGCATTATCTATCAAATTACGTGATAGACCCTTTGTGAAGGGATCTGCCAAGTTTTTCGACGCTTGGATATAATCCAACGTAATAACTCTGGAGTTCCTCAATTTTCTGACAGATTTTAGTCTCCTCTTCACATGCCTTGAGGACTTCATATTGTCCTTAGAACTGTTTATCTTGACGATCACAGTTTGATTATCACAGTTCATCAGGATAGGGGGTATTGGTTTTTCAACCATAGGTAAGTCCATCAAGAGTTCACGAAGCCACTCTGCTTCAATAGTGGCAGTGTCTAATGCTGTGAGTTCTGCTTCCATAGTTGACCTCGTTAAGATGGTCTGCTTGCAAGACTTCCAGGAAACAGCGCCACCACCAAGTGTAAAAACATAACCACTTGTGGCCTTAATCTCATCAGCATCAGATATCCAGTTTGAGTCACTATAACCCTCCAGTACCCTTGGATACCCGGTGTAGTGAATCCCATAGCTCGCGGTGCCTTTCAAATAGCGCATAACTCTCTCAAGCGCATGCCAATGATCATCTCCCGGTTTTGACACAAACCGACTTAGCTTGCTCACAGCAAAAGAGATGTCAGGCCTCGTGGCACTCGCCAAATACATAAGCGAGCCAATAATCTGAGAATACCTCAGTTGATCTCTAGCAATCCGTCGATTCTTTCAAAGCAACACACTAGCATCATATGGAGTTGGAGAAGGCGTGCAGTCGCTATACCCAAAACGACTCAAGACCTTTTCCACATAATGAGACTGAAGCAGTGTGATCCCACCATTCTCATCTCTCAACAGCTTGATGTTTAAGATAACATCAGCTACTCCTAGATCCTTCATCTCAAAACAGCGAGATAAGAAATCCTTAACCTCCTTGATTAAATCAAGTTTGGTTCCAAAGATCAATATGTCGTCGACATACAGACAAAGAATAACTCCTTCGCCCCCACCATAGCGATAGTACACGCACTTGTCACCATCGTTTACTACAAAGCCAGAAGCAGTTAATGTTCTTTCGAACTTCTCATGCCACTCCTTAGGAGCTTGTTTAAGGCCATATAAAGACTTTAATAACTTGCACACCTTTTTTTCCTGACCAGGTACTACAAAACCATCTGGCTGATCCATGTAAATTTCCTCCTTCAACTCTCCATTGAGGAAAGCCGTCTTAACGTACATTTGATGAACGAGAAGACCATGTGAGGCAGCCAGTGATAGTAGCACCCGAATTGTGGTCAGTCTAGCCACGGGTGAGTAAGTATCAAAGAAGTCTTCACCTTCTTTCTGGGTATAACCCCTGGCCACAAGCTGTGCCTTGTACTTTTCAATCGTACCATCAGGTCTAAGCTTCTTCTTGAACACCCACTTACATCCTACAGGTTTGCACTCATAAGGACGGTCAGTGATCTCCCAGGTACCGTTAGCTAAGATGGAATCCATCTCGCTACGTACAGCTTCCTTCCAGTAGTCAGCATCATGAGATGCATAGGCTTCTGAAATAGTCCTGGGTGTGTCATCCACGAGGTACACAATGAAATCATCACCAAAAGACTTTGCAGTCCTCTGTCTCTTACTCCTCATAGGAGTTCCATTGTTACCCTCAACAGGATTCTTAACGTGTTCCATCGCAATGGTGGGTTCAGGAATTACAGTGAATCCCTCACTAGATGGAGTAGATATCTCCTGATTTGATGAACTCGACATATCCTTCATAGGAAATATGTCCTCAAAGAAAATTGCATCATTTTATTCCATAATCATACCAACATGCATGTCGGATACCTCAGATTTTATTATCAAAAATCTATAGCCAATGCTATGAAAAGCATAGCCCAGAAGAACACAATCCACGGTTTTTGGTCCAAGCTTGCGTTTCTTGGAAATTGGTATATTGACTTTCGCCAAACAACCCCAAGTACGTAGGTAAGAGAGTTTCAACCTTTTCCTTTCCCATTCCTCAAATGGAGTCATGGTCTTATGCTTTGTGGGAACTCGGTTTAGGACATGACACGCAGTCATTAGCGCCTCCCCCCACCATTCCTTGGATAGACCCGAAGTGTCTAACATGGTGTTAACCATATCAGTTAGAGTTTGGTTCTTTCTTTCAGCTACCCCATTTGACTGGGGTGAGTAGGGAGGCGTCCTCTCATGGATTATACCATGTTCCGCACAAAACAGATCAAATTCATTGGAAAAATACTCTCCACCACGATTGGACCTAAGCCGTTTAATTTTTCGATCAAGTTGGTTCTCTTCCTCAGCTTTATAGTTTTTAAAGAAAGTCAAAGCCTCATCTTTTGATTTCAGAAGATACACATAACAATATCTAGTGGAGTCATCAATCAACGTCATGAAGTATCTCTTTCCACCTTTTGTCAACACGCCATTCATCTCACAAAGATCAGAATGTATAAGCTCTAGTGGTGCCAAGTCTCTTGCCTCTGCAGTCTTATGGGACTTGCGAGGTTGCTTAGCTTGCACACATACTTGGCACTTGGAGCCTTTGACAGTAGAGATTTTTGGAATTAAATTCATATTGGCTAACCGCGTCATGCAACCAAAGTTAATATGACAGAGTCGTGAATGCCAAATATCAGACTCATTATTATGGCAAACATTATTAATAACTTTAGTGCAAATATCTGACAAAGATAGGCGGAACAAGCCTCCGCACTCATAGCCTTTTCCAACAAATTGTCCACACTTAGAAATTACAACTTTATTGGATTCGAAAACCAACTTAAAACCATCTCAACATAAACGGGAACCGCTAACGAGATTTTTATTGATGGACGACACATGATGAACGTTCTTCAGACGCACAGTCTTCCCCGAAGTAAACTTCAGATCGACCGTACCAACACCTCGAACGATGGCATGTGACCCGTTCCCCATCAGCACGGGTGAAGTCCCTGTTGCCTGGTAAGAAGAAAACATGGAGGCGTCAGCACAAACATGTACATTGGCACCGGTGTCAATTAACCAATCAGGGGATTGAAATACTGAAAGGATGGTAGGAAAAATACCGTACCCTGATTCCTTCATATCAGTATCACCGATGACAACATTAGCGGACTTGCCGCTCTTCTCATGTTTGCGCTCCTCAAAGCGGTTAGGACACTTCGGAGCCCAGTGATTAGGATCACCGCAGACATGGCAAAGTCCCTTCCCCTTCTTATGAGAATTCTTCTTGAAGTTGGTAGAATGTGATGGCTTGTTCTTTGTATCAAACTTGCCTTTGCCCTGAGTTTTGTTCTTATTGTTTTTGAACTTGTTGGGCTGGGAGTTCTTCTTCTGTACCATGTGGGCACTAGAACCTCCCTCAGCAACTCGAACACGTGTGTCCTTTGCTCTCGCCTTCTTTTGAACATCAAGAGTACCAATGAGATCCGCAACGGAAAACTCATGTCTCTTGTGTTTCAGGGAAGTAGCAAAATTGTTCCACGAAGGTGGAAGCTTGGCAATGATGCCTCCGGTAACAAATTTGTCCGGCAACACATACTTGAAGTACTCAAGTTCTTTTGCGAGCGACTGTATCTCATGAGCCTGCTGTACAACAGGGCGCTCATCAGTCATCTTGTAGTCATAGAATTGCTCCATGACGTACAACTCGCTGCCGGCGTCCGAGGCACCAAACTTGGCCTCGAGCGCAGCCCACATATCCTTGCCATTGTCAAACGACATATACGAATACACAATGGAGTCATCAAGAACACTCAGAAGAGCGCCTTTAAAGAGGGTATCGATCTTCTCAAAAGCTTCCAGCTGTGCTGGATTAAGATCGCCCTCAGACTTGCCCTTGGTGGCATTATAGCAGCCCATGGTCTGAAACCAGTAGACTGCTCTCGTGCGCCACCTTTTATATTGCGCCCCCTTAAAGGCAAGCGGCTTCAGAGGCGCAGCAAAACCACTCGGAGTAAATTGCCTATAATCAGGTTTTTGGATTGTTGGAAATATGAGCAAATTACTATGAGATTTAATCCGAATAAACAGAAGATAAATCATGACCACAGCAGCAGAGATTAAACTAATCATGCGAACTAGCATAGCAGATGAACATATCACATCTAGGGCACATACTAGAAGCATGAATTCTACCACGATCTCGAACAGGAAGGATAGAATCACATACGGTGCAGCGGGTGCAGCACCGCCGGCGTTGACGTTGTCGCCCATGTCGTCGAGGACGAGGTTGCCGAGGTCGGGGAAGAAGTCGTCGTTCGCGAAGTCGTCGCTGCCAACAGTTGCGCGAGTGCGCTCCCCAAAAACCTGATCGCCCCTCTCCCGTACAGGATCACGAGAGGCGGGGTTCCGGAGGCCTGCTGTCCCTTCTCGCGGTGCACGCCGGAAGGAGGGATGGAGAAGACTTGCTTGGCGGCGCAATGATCTGAAATGGTGGTGAGAAACCATACGAAGCGGCGGCGGCTAGGGTAGACGTCTGCCTGACTATAAAGTGCGGGCCGGGTAGGTCGTGGGAGTAAACCCCATGTCCGAGTCGTCACGATCCAAAAGAATCGAAAACGGTTCAGTAATTAACGCGTCCGTTAATTATTAATTAATGACTCATTAATTTTCCCATGCAGCAAAAATATAGACAACGTGCATAGCTCTGTCCTCGGCTCGGCTCAATCCCGCAACCCGCGGCACGGCGCGTCGGGACGAGCGAGGAGGAGGAGCGCGCGTGTAGGTCTCCTCTTCTCATGCTCATACAAGTGGTAGAAGAGCTCACCTTATAAAGAGGTGCAACTCTCTTTCAACTTCCGGGATGGGACTAAACTTTAGCCTCACTCACTCCACTCACATGTGTGCATGAATGGGCCAAGAGAATTTCAGAATTTTAGTTGGGCTTTGGGCCAAAGGCCTACTAGCAAAATTCCAACAGAAAGAACACACAAAGAACATATGGCAAATGATATTCATTTTATTGGTGGACTAGATCCTCTACTTGGTTACTTAATCACATGCTGGCTTGAAGACAAGCTAAAAGACGTCCTGAAGAGCCAACTTAAAAGCATCGGCGCCATGGACACAGAGTCGCAGACAATTTGCAAGCAGCTCGTGAGGAGCGGTAACTGATGGAAGGAGTGCTACGGCAAACCGGCTGCCTGTTTCCAAGCCGCCCTGGTTCTTATCCCTCACGCTGCACCGCTCCGAGTCGCCGATACTGCTCATGAACCGCCGCCGCCGGCGCGTCACTTCGCCCGCTGACTGCGGGGCAAAAAATTCAGTGGCCAAGTCACCGCCACTGCTCACGAGTCGCCGTAAACCGATGAGTTTCCAGGCGCACAGCCCTACAACACCCTTGGTTTACTACGAGTGAAGCTACTGTTGTTGAGTCACAGACAAAATTGGATCCACTACAGAGTTGGGTGCAGTTTCTGCAGTTCCCTTGTTCTTGCGAAAGAGTTGCTTCTACAGTTTTGAAAGAATAGGCCACCACTACGGTCAAACGAACATGTGCTTGCTATGGAGTTTTGTTCAGCTGCAAAGGCTTTAAATACTGGCCTTTATGGAGCTGCATCCAATTGACGGGTTAAAAACTGTTGCTGAACTGACTGCGGGGTCAGCCGTTGCCCGCCAACACAGCCTCACCTCCCAACCGGTTCAGCAGCCACCCTTGTCGGTTGTGACAAGCCATCTCGGCCGCTTCAGATCATTTGACGCGGTGTAGCTGCAGTCTCACCTTGCCGCCTGTGAACCGCCCCGGGCTTGTTTCATCTGGCTGAGCGAACCCGAATCAAAGTCGCCGCTGCCTCGCCGTGAGCCGCCATGTGGAGCATCAAGTCGCTGCTGACGATGCCTCTGCCCACCGCCCGTGCCGGGTGTGGCTACAACCTGTCACTGGCTACTGTCGTGCCTCCGCGCTGCACTTCTTTACTTCTGATGCTGGAGAAATAAGAGACTGGATGAAAGAAAAGTCAAAGTGGTCAGGTGCTAAAAAACATGACCCGGAGGGTCCTTCTGAGCCGCCCGGTGCAGTGCTTTAAGCCGCCGCCTCCGTTGTGCTGAATGGATCATCCATCACCCAAATACATCAGGTGACATCTGTCCAGATTATCTTAAATAGCACGTATCATTTTTTTCCTTTTGAGAAACAACTACTTTGGTCTGTGTATTTTTTATGTGTGCAGGACAAAGATTCATTATAAAGGTGGTGCCATACTGTGCCTATGGAGTGTATGTTAGCATCATCATGCACCGGCGTCCACACCCGCTTGCTATTGATTGGGTGTGTGCAAGCCGCCGCCCGTGCAACTTGATCTACATCAACTAGCTGAAACCACGCTCGCGATTGATTCACTCGTCCGCACCGGCTTACAACGCAGCGGCCGACTCGGCCGTGATTAATTTCAGCGTCACCGTGGTGATCATCAACTCCGCGGTGGATAATTTTTGGCTTAACATATCAGGTGAAATTCATCCGGTATATTTTTATATTACATATTGCTTTCCTTAAAAGAGCGATTACTCTGGCTTGTAAGTTCTCCAATGCAGGGCAAGTTGTCTACTGCAAAAAGGGATTATTATATCACTGAGCGGATTGAATGACTTATGCCGGTTTATATCACGGTCGATATGGAGAATCTCAAAGCCAACTCCTCGAGTCGCCTTGAGACTCGGGGGCTACCATGACATGACTCAATAAATGATTGCCGGTTTAAAGTAGATTCAAGAACTCCGGGTCATTGGAGAGAAAAATAACCCGGCCCCAGAGGCTACTGTTTTATTGGCGAATATTTAAAGGCCGTCAGAAAATTTCCATCTTAAAAAGAAGGATTCCGGTTCGAAATTCCGGTTCAAGGGAAATTTGTCTCCCACAAAGCGCTAAAGCTCTCAATATCCGGTTTAAAATCTGGCTCAAGGTAAACCTGTCTCCCACAAAGCTTTGAAAATCTTAATATCCGGTTTTAAATTCCGGTTTAAAAAGAATTCATCTCTCGCAAGTTCGAGTTTTTCAGAAAAAAATTACAAGGACCAAAGAGAGTTTGTTGCACAACACAACTCAAACATAGACACCCGGCGAGCACAGCTCAGAAATATATCACTTGGGGGCTTCCGGCTTATTGAGCTAAGCTATGATTACCCTTTGATCTGGCTCATAGCCACAGTTACAGGTCATTTGGGGGGCTTCCTGTTCAAACATAGGTCGTATTCTAACCAAAGATTGCCGGCCGGATCAGGTGCCGGTTCAGGAAAACATTTAACCCGGAGCACAACCTATCAAGTTTGTTCTTGTATTTATTTTACAGGATCAGTTTAACATGGATAAATCCAAATTAAACTGGGGGCTAATGTCGGGGATATACCCCGCGGTATGACCCGGCCGGAAGTATGACCCGGCCAGGCTTGGCGTTTTCCTTGGTAACCCGCCGGAGTGGCGACTCACGAGCCTAGCGACTCACGGATGGCCCTAACGGCGGGTTAGATAGAAGACTAGGCCCAAGGCCCAGAAGGCCGGCTCATGTTATGGTGGGCCGGTTTAAGAGGAAAGGCATAATGAATATTCTCCTATAAAGGAAGCAAGACTAGGACTCCACTTGTAATAGGTTAATCCTAATCCTACTAGGACTAGTCATGTAACCCGCCCCTTCAACATATAAGGAGGGGCAGGGCTCCCCAAAGAGGGACAAGCAAGAAGAAACAATCTTTAGGGCTAGACACAAAGAGCCGGCTTACGGGCGACTCCCTCATGATCATAATGAGACCTAGCCACAAACAGCATGTAGGGTTATTACCGTATGATGTTTCCCGGGGCCCGAAGCTGTCTAAACCCTTGTCTTGTGTTGCGTCTCTCGATTCCGCTCAACCCCTCTCAAGCTACCACATAGATGCGTTGGCCTCGCGACTAAGTCCTCACACTAAGGACATCTGCCGTGACAATTCCACGACAGTTTCCCCTACCGCCCCTGATCCCCATCCCACGCGGCGCCACCTCCTCTGTTCTGGCCACCGCGCCGTACGTGCGCTCATCGGCGAGCCGCCGATGGTGAAGGGGCGAAATCCTCCTCGTCCGACGAGGGGGTGTAGTCCGGGATGTCCACCCCATTTTGGTGTCCATTGGCGAGGCCGAGCGACGCCGGGTTCCAGGTGCCCTGACGACGTCCAGGGCAACGATCGACGGCGGTGACGGAGCGCCCGAAGAGAACAGCGGCTCGCGCCGGTGTCGGGCGGACCTGTGCCGCCGCTCGTGCCAGCGACGTCCGTGGCGGGCGTCCCTCCTGCCCCGAAGAGGAAGATGCCCTATTCGTCGTGAGGAGCAGGGGAGCGGCCAAACGCCCATGGGGCGCTGCTTGTCCCCGCGGTGTCCATCTCAGGCCCTAGACCTGCATTGCCACTTGCTCCGGCAGTGGTGACCGCGCCCGCGGTGGCCATGGCGCGTCCTGGAGTCGGGATGAAGACGAGGCTGTCACCCCCGGCGCCGGCGACGCGCGTCGGAGTTGGACTATAGCCGCGTGCAGGTACGTCGACGACTATTACCCGTTCCTCCTCTTCTGCCGGCGTGGGTGACAGCAGGCGTGTGCCGGCGGCAACTGCAGGTCCTGGCACGCCCTCTCGGCGTTCAGCGGTGGAGGGGCACTCAGTCCGGTGACAAGCTCTGGATCTAGACCCTAGCGGTTGTCAACCGGCGTGGCCAGGCGTCGGTTCACCGGCCTGGCATGACGGCGGCGGCCAGCGGCCCCGTGATGGCGGCGTCCAGCAGCGAAGTTCTGGTGGCGGTTAATGCCGAGGCCAGAGACTTGTGGTGGTGCACCCCATCGATGGCAGACGAACCGGCGGCGCTGCTCGGCAAGGAAATGGCGGCGACCTTCTTCCCAGAGAAGGCCAAGGAGAAGAGAGGCAAGGGACGGCATCCTCACCGTTTTTCTTCTCCAACGAGTTCCTGTGTGGCCTATTGCTCTCGCTGGAGAGAAGTGTGTGATAACGTGTAAAGGAACAATGCAATGAACGGTAATCACTGATATGGATTGATTGCGATGATGTACACATATATACCTCCTGAAGAGGCGCATCGTACAGACGCGATGATTACAATAGGCACGATTGGAATGACGCATCCATTGCTAATAGGATGCGATCGTTCGGGAACGAAACCGCCTGTCCGTTTCACAGATAGAGATTCTATTTAATTAAACTAATTAATTAAATCCTAACAATTTTGACGCTAACGAGCGTCATTTAGGAATCACCCGGAAAAGCCTATTTGAAGCTCTGAGCGTCAAATAGTCGACCAATCGCAAGTATGAATCGGGCCGGCCCATCTCCTGTTGTACATGTAATGGGCGGTTCTGGTTTTGCAAATATTCTAGAAGGGTCCTAGCCGGGGTTTTACCCTTTTTTAATATAATTTATTTTCCTGTTTATTATTACTTTCTATTTTTCATTTTATATATTTCTATTTTATTTTATTTTACTTTTTTATCGTTTTTATTTCAAAGTATGCTCGAGAATTTCAAATATTGTTCAAAATTTAAATAATGTTACTTTAAAAAATATATTCAGAATCTCCAGAAAATGTTCATGTCGTCAGTTTCATACAGGAATTTAAAAAATTCCTATTTCGTCAAAAATATTCGCAAATTTTGAAATTTTTTGAATTAATGCGAAACTAGCAAGAATTTAAAAATGTTCCTAATTATATTGATTTTTATAAAAACATAAAAATATTTCATGTTTTTGAAAAGAATGGGAATATAAAAATATCATATTTTCAATAAATGTTCTCATTTTCGACAATTCTTTTTGATATATTTCAGAAATTTTCATATATTTAAAAAATGTTGTGTTTTCAAACTTTGTGCACATATTGGAAAAATGTTCATCTTTTCAATAAAATTCGGGTTTTGAAACAAATTTTGCCGTTTCAATTTTTGTTTGCAATATTTCAAATTATTCCCATGGTTTAAAAATTTGAAAAATATTCAAATATTAAAAAAAAGTTTGAACTTTTTGAAATTTTGCATTTCATAAAATAATGACCCCCCCCCTGTGCCCCCAAATAAAACTGCGAGTCGATCTAACACTTCTGGTAGTTATTAAAACATTGTGCTACATATTAATCGTCAAATCTTTTCAGCTCTGTTGGTTAGCAACCCTCGTGTCTCATGTGCGGTTAATTTATGTATTTCTTCTGTTAGTTGGGTACCATCAACTCAATAAGCCGACTTGGGAAGCAATAAGCATGGGCTAATGAAGGAAGATAGTCAAATAAGGACACATAATTGTGGGATTTAGAGATTAGTGGAACATAAGGACACATTAATTCTCGGATTGAGATACCTATTAAAATTGGTGGTCACACATCGGTGGTGTGAGTACTAAAAAAGCTGCATTCATGCGGGACAATGGCATAGACACATTATTATTGTGGGATTTAAGAGACCCGATTAAACCTGTCATTCATGTGGGGGACGAAGTATCATTGTGGGATTTGAGTGACAAGGTAAAAAATGTCTCAAATCAGATTGATGTGGGAAAATGTTTCAAAAGTAGGATGCAATCCTTGGGTTTTGAAGCCAATTTGTTTTCAGAAATTAAATGTGACTTTTGACATCTCCATTAATTGGGTAACTTAATCTCTACTCCTAATCTCTGCTCCTAATGGAGCAGTTGGTAACCTGGAACTCCGGTTTTATTTTCGTTCGGTTTTATTTTCTCCCACCTCCCACCACCCCCTCCCACCGGTTTTCTTATCCATTGGTTTATTTTTCACTCCACTATTTTTTTTCAAAAATCTGCGCTTTCCTAACATACAAAAGATCATGGATCTAACTTTTCCAACTTATCTAAATCAACTGATCCCTCTCATTAATGCAATTTACTTTAGAAAACAAATAATAAAATTTCGAGAAACAAATAACGAATTTAAAAAAATAACAAGTAAACCATGACAAACAAATTTTATTGTGAAAGTGTTATCTCTACTCCTAAAGCAGGAGTTTGTGGTCGTGATGGTAGGTCATAGTATCGTTCGTTCGTCTCGTCCATCCCCCTTTTTCCGTTCTGCCTGGTTTACGGAAGGCAAGTTTGGATATGATTTGATTGCATGACACATTTGCCTTTTCCCCGTCCTACAAATCATATCGCGATCTGATTTGATTGCGTGACATGATGCGCAGGACCGCCGCCTCCCATCAGAACTCGCCGATCCTTCTCTCCACTCCCGCCTGGTTCCCTTGCGCCGCTGCCGCCCCAAGCTCTCCAACGGCGTTGTGACGGCCGCGACATCCCATAAGCCGCCACCTTCCCTCCAGTTCTGGGCTGCCGTCGACTCTCCCGCGTCATTCAAGGTCAGCTGGAGGTCGTGGCACCATCCATCTGCCTGCGTAAGTGCCTCCTCGCCCTGGTGGTGCAGCTGTTGGCGTCGGAGGGCCGTCGCTCAGTAGGACCGCATCCTCTCGCGTCTCCACTCGACTGATCCAGTGCTGGCGATCGGCATCTTTCACTTGGTGAGGCGTGGCACCGACCTGAATCGCGGACGAGCTTCACTACATAAGATGGGCAGAAAGTTTGCAAAATCCAGCGACTGTAGAACACAGCCAATTGCATACATCCGTGAAGAACCTCCTTGGATGCAGATGGCCTCGATGCCTAGGTGTACTTCACCTCGATTTTCCATCATGCCATGAATGTTAAAATTCCTTGATGTAAGTGGTCTGGTTCTTTCAATCTATGTGTAGCGTGTTATGTTCGTGTTTCAAGCTGGCAGAGTACAAATTGCTTTTATAGTCCAAATTACTTTAGCATCAATAGAATCATGGTTAGTCATTCCAGTTTTAGCATCTCGGTTCCTAATTACCCTCTAACTTTAGCATCAACTAGTTTGGGACTAAAGGCTTTGTTATTGTTGTTGTTGTATCATATATGATGATTTGTTGTAATATTTTCGTACTTTTTTTGGAGGACACAAGATTTCAGTACCCCTGGTAATAATATCTTATGTGATTTTTGGACAAGTACACGCCTAGATTTTTGGGATTAAACACTGGTGAGTTAATATGATACTGACAATTTTGGTACCTGATCCGAGTTTGTGGAAAATTAGTCTGCTTTTAAAAATATATGATATCGCATACAAAATTGTTTACAATTGTTCAGGGAATTAGGGAGATATAACACACACGTCATATTTAAGAACTATGTTTCGCTCAGGTCTCTTGGTATTTTTCTAAACATAAAAATTAATTGCTCGGCGCCGAGTACGATTGTATATAATAAAGTTGGCAAGTAGCTTATCAGTCTATCAATCATGTACAATTCTATATAATTTTGGCACTCAGTTCAGTTATGGCAATAGTTACCATTTAGTTCAGTTCACAATCAGTTCTGGGTGCCAACAATAGTTGTCATCTGTTTTAGCTCAAGTTCAGTTTTGGGTGCCATTTAGTTCAGTTCAGTTAGGAGCAACAATTGACATTCAGTTTAGTTCAGAATTATGCATATGTACTCCTGTCCAATTCTGCACTTGCACAAAGCTTACTGGAACACTCGTTTAGTCATAACATTCAAGCAAACGAAACTTTTTTCCATTACATCTGTTTCTACACATGTACAAGTAGCAACTGCAATTCCTATTCAGTCATAAGATCCGGTCATAACAACAAAATTTAGTGATCTCAATTTTTCATGCCATACTAAATTCAGCTAACAACAGTGACTTGGTTGGACGCTTCTACATTTTCAACATTTTAGACTGGTTGTGTGTGATCAGCAACTCATTAGACAGCCGCGGCATAGGCACCATTGGCCCACTTGAACACAAACCACAGGACGTCGACAATCGCGTCGATGTAACCTCGTCCTCCAGTGCTACCATTGCTTCTCCTTGTGACACCAGTAGTCTGGCGACTATTGCCACGAGGCCTCGGAGGCGGACTTGTGCTCCTCCTCTTGGAGGTCATGGCCAGTGTCGCGGCCCTGAAGCCGATAGTAGGACTATTATGACCGGCGTACATTATAGCCGTAGGAGGCCCAATGGCGCAGGCAGTTAGGGGCTTGGCCTAATTTATTGTTATTTTTACTAGCACATAGGAAGATTATATAAACACATGTAAGGATCCGTTTTGAGGATAAGCAATAATCAATCTTGATTGCTCGGCTCCCTTTAGGAGCCGGGACCCTGAAACCCTAGCTGCCCCTGCGCCTCCTCCTTCCCGCACGATCACGGCGCCCCAACGTCGTCGGCCGCGCCGGTCACCTCGTCAACCCTCCTTCCACCCTATAACCTGAGATCACGCCCTGGTAGGGACTCGGTTCCTATCAATCTGATATCAGCAGTCTCGGTTTCGATCATATCCACCCCTCTGCCCATTGCCATCCTTCCGCTGCCGGTCAGCACCACGCCGCCGATGACCACCACGGCAGGCGCGCCATCCTTGTCGGGGCCTATCTCCTCCGCCGCCTGGATGCCGCCGATTTCCGCCCCCATCGTCTTCACCCCAGAGGAGATGATGGCTGCGCTCCGGGAGCTCAGTCAGGCGGTTCCGGGCATCCGCACCTTCCTCTCGGGACCCTATGCCCAGCAGCCGCCAGCTCCCTTCGCCACCACCATGGCACCACAGCAGCAGCCATGGTAGTCGCCGCCACCGGCGACCTCCTTCGCCCCCACCATGGCGCCGCCGCCATCGGCAACCTTGGTCCAGGGCATCCCGACGACGGCGCAGGGGGTGCCCATCCACCAGGTCTGGTTCCCCCCGTCACCATCACCGTTGCCGGCCTGGCTCCTCGGGTCCGTCGGGCCGGTCTACACGATGGCCTCGGGCAAACCGCACTTGCCACCGGCGGCGGCGCCGCATCCCGCCATGCAGTACGGCGGGCCCTCGGGTTTCGCCGGCCCCTACGACGGCATCGACGGGCCCCTGTTCCACGGCGGCACTATGATGCCCGCCTACTCGGCTCCATCGTCCTCGCTGCTCCACGCCAATGAGGCGCACCCGACCTCTGGGTCTTTCTATATTGCGTATGGCTACATGTGCAGCGCGTCGACGCGGGCGAGTTGCCAGAGCCATGGCGCCTGGACGACAGCTTGCTCCTGCACGGGCAGCGTCTCTTCGTGCCGGATCACGACGATCTCCGCCACCAAACCATTCTGTTGGCACAGTCGGCCGACCACGATGGTGTGGAGAAGACCCTCCACCGCCTCCGAGCAGATTTCTCCATCCCCGACGACCGTGTGCTGGTCCAAGACTGGGTGCGGTCTTGCGTGACGTGCCAACGCAACAAGACGGAGACACTACAGCCGACGGGACTCCTACAGCCCCTCGAGGTGCCCTCTCAGGTCTGGGGCGACATCTCCATGAATTTTATCGAGGGCCTTCCCAAGGTGAGCGGCAAGTCCGTCATTCTCACAGTGGTCGACCGTTTCTCCAAGTACGCGCACTTCATCGCGCTCGGCCACCCCTACACTGCCACCTCCGACGCGCGTGCTTTCTTCGACGACATCGTCCACCTCCACGGGTTTCCCTCCTCGATCTTCAGCGACCGCGACCCGGTGTTCAGCGGCCATGTCTGGCGCGATCTTTTTCAGATGGCGGGCGTAAAATTGCGCCTGAATACAGCATTCCATCCATAGAACGACGGGGAATCCGAGATGGTCAACAAGGTGATAAATAGTTATCTCAGGATTGCCACGGAGAAAAAAGAAGGGGGAGGAAGAACATAAAGGGGTGGCCCCATGCCACCAATCAAGCAAAAAAACAAGTCAATTCCCCATCATTAACAATAAATTTACTGTATGTTCTAGATTAAAATGTCTATTATTTATTTGTTTACTAAGTAGCAATGTACCCATTGTGATAGTAGCGGCTGGGTGCGGATATGGTGTTGTAGAAAAGTTCGACAATATGAGTTGATGTGTATAAGAATTGCAAGTACACGACAGGTGTCGAACCACTGAAATATTTATATATGCAAACAACCAAAAATATATTTATTGCCTGTGGCAACGCACGAGCATTCTATTAGTAATCATGGGAAGTAAGCCAAATTTCAGGATGAGATCTGAAAAGGGAGACGGAAGACTAAGTCAATGAGCAAAAAAATATTGCACATTTCTTATATATAATAATGCTCATGTCTCCATTAATTGGGTCATTGAATAATCATGAGAGCTAAACCAAAATTTCACGGGTTAGATGTGAAAACAGGAGATGGTAGATTAGGTCAATGAACAGAAAAATGTTTTAGATTTTTTAATATACATATAAAACCTATTTTCATTTTTATTTGGAGATGGGAGTAGATTGTATCTCATTTTTGTTTGGAGCGCCCGGGTTGCCCACCAGCTTAATAATAAAGACCGGACAAAGAAAGTATAACATAAGCCTCGATAACCTGCACGGAACCTAGGACTCAAGTGTTTCTTACCACCGGTGTTAAGGCGCATTTCATGACTAATGCACGGGTGATATGCATTTCTTCTACTATATCTTGGTGCACG
Organism: Triticum dicoccoides; assembly: GCF_002162155.2. Classification (NCBI taxonomy): domain Eukaryota; kingdom Viridiplantae; phylum Streptophyta; class Magnoliopsida; order Poales; family Poaceae; genus Triticum; species Triticum dicoccoides. The sequence continues at coordinate 298,301,507 of NC_041388.1, read as the reverse complement.
TCTACCTGCGGTCGGCTGTCATCATTTGGTTGTCGATTTGCTTCACAAATGGAAACTTTGTCGTCGTGTTGTGCTGGTGGATGTTTTATCTTCCGAGCACATTTACTAGGTTTGGAAGCATAAATTTATTTATTTATACCCGTTGCAATGAATGAGCTTTTTTGTTAGTTGAATATAAACCGGCTAATGAGCATTTTCACATTCTTCCACGCATAGTGCGCGGAACATGATGTCTCTACTCCACCCTCGTTGCATGGAATAGAGGAACGACAGAAAAAGCGCACATGGCACCTTTTCCCCTTCATCCATTGTGTTTTCCTTTTTGGTGCGTTTTGCACTATTTTTTTCACCATTTTGTTCGATTTGGGTTTATTTTAGTGTTTTTCTGTTTTCCGTCTATTTTTCTTTTCTCCTTCATTCATGTTCCTAAGAGTTTGTTTGTTTCTCTTTCATTTTCATTTTTTGCTATAAAAAATTCATGATTTTTTAGTCACGAACTTTATAAAAACTCATGAATATTTTTCATGAACATTTTTTATTTCCTGTTTTTAATTTAATGGATATTTCTAAAGCATCTAATTATTTTTGAAATCATGGCCATGCTTTCAAATCTGCAAGTATTTTATAAATTCGTGGCCATTTGATGAACTCTTGAACAACTTCTAAATTGGTTCAACAATTTTAAGAAAACATTTTCCAAATGCTGCAAAATTTTCTGTCCTATCAAAAAACTGAACTCTGTTTTTTCCAAGCCAGCAGATGCTGGGTTTCTAGAGGAGTGAGCACCATGCTAAAAGAACGAGAAGAGTGAGGCAAGCGAGCAAGCGCCGAAGCAGTATTGACCCCGACCCACCTCATATTTTAGGAGCAATTCAACGTTAAAGGCTTTGAATAGGAGCTCCCTATGAAAATTGCGCAATATTTTTTTGCATCTTCATGAATATTTTTAAGAATGTGTCAGCATTTCATAGTTTTATGAATATTTTCTAAGTGGCGCATACATTTCTTTATATGTTATGAACGCGTGAGAAAAAAATGCACCAACAAATATTTACATTTCTTAATTTTCTTAGTAAATGTCATGAATATTTAGCATTCATGAATTTGAAAAATATCTTTTTTTCAGTGTATGAGCATTTTTTTCGAAATATGATGAACATTTTTTTATGTTTATTTGTATCCTTCTTGTTGTTTCTACTCCTTTCATTTTCCCCTTTTGTAAATAAACGTCGACATTTTTTCAAGACGTTGAATTTTTTAAACACATTTTCAATATTTTCCAAATAAATGTTGATTAGTTGAAAAATGCATGTCAAGCATTTTTAAATAGATGGTGAACATTTATTAAATAATGGAGAGATAATAATATATGATGAACATTCTTTAAACAAATGCTGAACATTTTTCCATGTTGGTTGTTGGTCGAAGCTTTTTGTCTACAACGGTACCACTTCTCGTGCAATGTTCCCCGCATTGTTACTGCCTTGTCACAGTGGTTTTTGCTTGTTGTGTGGTGAAAGGTGAGTGATTATTGATGAGTGGTTTCACACTCATTTTTACGCGTGTTAAAACTGAATATTGCTAGATATTTCTCAGATTGTCCCATTAACTTACCCACTAATGACTAATAATGCAAAGATTTGCTAACCTCCTGGTTTAGTTGTTCCTTGCATAAACTCGATGTTTTTAGGTGGAAAATAAAGTCGTATATGGAATATTATGGAGGAGACGATCATTTCCATTTGGGCCCGCACACCCAGAGGCAACAAAAGAGAAGCCGGTGCGTACAATTGCAACCGCTTGTACCAGCGATCGTAGCAGGTGTCACCGCCTCCGTGACCTCATCCCAAGCAACTAACATGAAGGGGTATGAGCCAAATTCACAAAAAAGAAGCCCCAAAGCTCTATTTTGCTTGTCAACACTATATAAAGGAGAGGAAGACCCGACGACCCATCTTTCGCTTCACCCTTCGACACATTCATCCTAGTAGCCGCCACGCAGTCATCATCAACATCACATATCCATAACCATCTTCATCACCAACGGTAGAAGATTGGTAGGTTAAAAATCTCGCTCCGCGCTCAACCATATCAATGAAGCTAGTCTAAAATGGTTGTATGCAAACAAAACTATGCATTTTCACCTTCTCATTAGAGTTCCCGATTTTTATTGTTAGGTGAAAGAAAGTCAAAGGTTCTTTCAAACATTGAGTACATTATCTCATCTCTAAATAGCAGTAGCTACCTTGCATACAAATCTATAGTGATAATTAAGTCTCAAAACCAAAGCCAAAAATCCACAACTATTGAAACAATACTCTATTTCTATGTTCTTATCAACTTAATTATTATCCCAAGAATGTAAGAATTAAAGTCCAGCAATAAACCCAAGATAATATGATCAAGATATATCATTATAACATGTGCCAGCCAAGTCCTAAAACTTTCAAAGAAAATCTAACTGAAGCACAGAAAGTTATAACCACAACACGCCACTTCTATTACTCTAACATATTTAAGTGAAGTACAAAGAATAAATAACAAAGCGATACACTTTCTCTCCATAATGATGGAAATGATCAGAAGTGAAAATTACATTTTTTAAGGAAAAAAAGAACGGTCCAAGAAAATGTAAAGAAAGCAATACAAAGATAAAATGTTTAACAGAGATCATCCACTGGATGTTCTTGAAGAACGAGGATGCTTTGGTCATCCCCAAGCTTTGCCTTTTGGGTCTTCTTAGAATTGAAGTGGGGATGCCTTGGGAAACACCAAGCTTGAACTTCAAACCCTCCTAGCTACTTGTGACTGTGATGGAATCCCTAATGAAGTTAATCTCATATAAATAGTATAGTTCAAGGGAACGGTAAGTCTGGGTTAGTCCATAAATAGTTATACCTGTTGTATATAAATTACGACAAAATGGCATAGAAGTAGGTATAGCAAAGGCCGCGGTAATTTTCTTCCTTGATCGAGGAGAAGCTGACAACTATGCAACCCTATACCAAATGAAATAGTTGCACAAGAATTTGTTAAAATAGACCAGGAGATAGAGACGTGAATTTTTGTGGCACTTACAAAACTCCAAAAGAATTCCCCAAAAACATTAGGACAAAATTTAGACATATGTGGCTCTTCTCTGTAATTTTTTGAAGTCAAAAGTGCATTCCAATGAATTATACCATTTTCTAGAAGTACAACAAACAAACAACTACCACAAAGTCTTATACACATTCAAATTAATTGCATAACTTGACATGTTATTAAAAAACACTTTGCTACAGTAAGTTAGCAAGTTCTATTCAAACAAAACTATAATCTAAATGTGATCTGCTTCCCAAAGGTGCTTTCTTTAATGCCTTTGAGCTACACATGGTAGTTTCTGAAGGATATTCAAGTTTGGCCTTCTCCACTTCCTCCGCAATGGGGACAACTCTTTTCTTTCTTTATCATATCGAAAGGGCGGGGATTACCTAAGTGTGAAGCTCTCTCTTGATCATCGAAAGGCATATCAGTATTTATAAAAAAGGTAAGAAACTGATCCCCATCCTCACATAGAGGCCTTTTCATCTTGCCATAGGGTTCTCCTAAAGATAACCAATTAAATTATTCCTCTATGGTTTTACCCATGTATTCTAATCTATCATTAGTTGTGGCCCTACCCACTGGGTTCTTGTAAAACTCCTCAACGTTTATCTCATCGTAGAAAGCTTAGAAAATGTCTTCCTCTCTCATCATATCACTAACTTGAGGTATTCAAATGGGTACTTTATAATACCAAAACACTTCCCTAGATTCCCTTATGGTGGGTGCAAAGAATGTAAGCATGATTTCTAAAACAAACAAAAAAACATTTTTCACCCTCTTCTTTTTAGTTCCAAGTACATTCTTTGCAAGGTAGGTGAAGATACATGAAAGTGTCTTCCAAGTCACCAAGGATTTGAACCATTGCTTCCCAATAAGATTGTGCAGTTTTAGCAATTATGGAAAAAAGTTATGAAGCAATCATGAATTTATTCTCCCATAATATTGCCACTACCAACCATAAACCTCTTGAAGCCGGATGAAGGTCCCATTACAACTACTAAACAAATTTTTTTGGAGTTTTTGATAGTTTTGCAAAATGAAAACACTAACCAGGATAAAAAAACTACAACTAGACAAGATATATAACAAGAAAGATAATAAAAGTGATACACAACCTATTCCAAAATCTTGTACCATTGGCAGAAACTTAGTTCTTGACAAGAGGTAAAAATTTTAGTGGAGAATGTACCTCTTTGGAAACGGCACCCGAAACTTGCTAACTTGCAAGGGGGCAAGGTGTTGGGCTCTCAAGTGGAGGAGTTTGTAGTACGTAGCAAGTTTTCTCTAGTTTTAGAAACCAAGGCATCAGTCCACGAAAATACGTTTCCTGCAACAATATAATGCTCTATGATACGTCTCCAATGTATCTACTTTTCCAAACACTTTTGCTCCTGCTTTGGACTCCAATTTGCATGATTTGAATGAAACTAATCCGGACTAACACTGTTTTTAGTAGAACTACCTTAGTGTTATTTTTTGTGCAAAATTAGAAGTTCTTGAAATTGGATGAAACTCTATGGAGATTTTTTCTGGAATAAATAAAAATACTGGTGTAACTACCGGAGGGGGCCACCATGAAGCCACAAGCTCAGGTGGTGCGTCCACCCCCCTAGGGCGTGCCACCTGCACTTGTCGACTCCTCGAGCCTCCGTCTAACTTAATTCCAAGACTATAAGTACTGTCTTTCGAGAAAAAACCAGAGAGAAAGTTCCATTGCATTTTACGATATGGAGCCGCCGTCACCTCCTGTTCTTCATAGTTAGGCCTGATCTGGAGTCTGTTCGGGGCTCTGGAGAGGGGGATTCGTTGTCGTCGTCATCACCAACCCTTCTCCATGAACAACTCATGATGCTCACCATCGGGAGTGAGTAATTCCTTTCTAGGCTTGCTGCACAGTGATGGAGATGGATGCAATTTCTTATGTAACCGAGTCAATTTGTTAGGGCATGATCCCTAGCATCCACTATGTCCTGAGATTGATGTTGCTATGACTTTGCTATGCTTAATGCTTGTCACTAAGGCCCGAGTGCCATGATTTCAGGTCTGAACCTATTATGTTTTCATGAATACATTTGAGTTCTTGATCTTATCTGCAAGTTGTATGCATGTTATTGTTCTGAACGTCGACCCAAAGTGATAATAATTGGGATACTCTCCAGGAATGACTGTAATTTGAGGAGTTCACTTATTCACTATCTGTTAATGCTTTGTTCCGATCCTTTATTGAAAGGAGCACTTTAAGTATCCTTAGTTTCCAGTAGGACTTCACTGCCACGGGAGGGTAGGACAAAATATGTTATGCAAGTTCTTATTGAAAGCACATATGACTATAGACGGAATACATGCCTACATATGATTGATGAATTGGAGCTATTGTGTATCGCTCTAGGTTGTGACTGTTACATATTGAATTGTATCCAAATATCCAAATATCCTTCGCTGATCCAATGCCTACACTTTCATAATATTGTCTTTGCTCAAGTTAATATTACTATCGTTGGTCCAACTGCTACAAAACTACTACTGTTGTTACTAGTACCATTACTATTGTTGCTACTGTTGCTACTGCTATCATATTACTATGCTACTAATAATTTGCTGCAAGGAAGTGATTCTCAGGTGTAGTTGAATTGACAACTCAAATGAATGATCATTATCCTTCTGCGCCGTAGTGTTTCCTAAAATCATCTTTTAAATATGCTCCCCCACATTCGCATTGGCCTCTAGTCCTTGGGGCCAAACATAAGTGTGATCTGGCCCAAGCCTAATACTCTACAGTAGAAATTGACTACTTGGCCAAACATTGGGCAGTGCTTTGTGCAAAATTCCTTTAGTGGGGACACAACAAAAATTGATTGCCATGCGTGTGTGATTTGTATCCATTGCTCGAACCAGATCATAAAGTTTTTTATTGCCCTTCACATAAGATTAATTGCCTCATGGTTAAATCTCCCTCCCCTGGGAATGATATCAACTCTCCCAGAATCAGTGCACTGAATGACCATAGTTCCAAATTTTCGAGAGGCAGACATCCCAACTCGGGCATCGTTAGATGCACGTTCTGCGGTTTCTATGGACACTTGGCAGCATCCTGCTTCAAGGCGAGACGCGAGCAAGGAAGGAAGTGGATTCCCAAGAATCCCATGAAAACCTCAACTTCCATTTCTACCCCTTTCGCTACACATTCTGCCTCGACTGGCCCCCATCTCTGCCTCTCCCTACCATACAACCTCTGCCATCTCCACCTCTGCTTTTGCAGCTGTTCCTGTTGGGTAACGTAGTAATTTCAAAAAATTTCCTACGCACACACAGGATCATGGTGATGCATAGCAACGAGAGGGGAGAGTGTGTCCACGTACCCTCGTAGACCGAAAGCGGAAGCGTTAGCACAACGCGGTTGATGTAGTCATACGTCTTTATGATCCGACCGATCCAAGTACCAAACGTACGGCACCTCCGAGTTCAGCACACGTTCAGCTCGATGACGTCCCACGAACTCCGATCCAGCAGAGCTTCGTGGGAGAGTTCCGTCAGCACAACGGAGTGATGACGGCGATGATGATGCTACCGACACAGGGCTTCGCCTAAGCACCGCTACGATATGATCGAGGTGGATTATGGTGGAGGGGGGCACCGCACACGGCTGGGAGAGATCAATAGATCAACTTGTGTGTCTAGAGGTGCCCCTGCCCCCGTATATAAAGGAGGGAGGGAGAGGCCGGTGATGACCCACAAGTATAGGGGATCTATTGTAGTCCTTTCGATAAGTAAGAGTGTCGAACCCAACGAGGAGCAGAAGGAAATGATAAGCGGTTTTTAGCAAGGTATTCTCTGCAAGCACTGAAATTATAGGTGACAGATAGTTTTGTGATAAGATAATTTGTAACGAGCAACAAGTAACAAAAGTAAATAAAGTGAAGCAAGGTGGCCCAATCCTTTTTGTAGCAAAGGACAAGCCTGGACAAATTCTTATATAGAGAAAAACACTCCCGAGGACACATGGGAATTATCGTCAAGCCAGTTTTCATCACGTTCATATGATTCACATTCGGTACTTTGATAATTTGGTATGTGGGTGGACCGGTGCTTGGGTACTGCCCTTACTTGGACAAGCATCCCACTTATGATTAACCTCTATTGCAAGCATCCGCAACTACAACAAAAGTATTAAGGTAAACCTAACCATAACATGAAACATATGGATCCAAATCAGCCCCTTACGAAGCAACGCATAAACTAGGGTTTAAGCTTCTGTCACTCTAGCAACCCATCATCTACTTATTACTTCCCAATGCCTTCCTCTAGGCCCAAATAATGGTGAACTGTCATGTAGTCGACGTTCACATAACACCACTAGAGGAGAGATGATACGTCTCCAACATATCTATAATTTTTAATTGTTCCATGCTATTATATTATCTGTTTTGGATGTTTATGGGCTTTATTAGACACTTTTATATTATTTTTGGGACTAACCTATTAACCTAGAGCCCAGTGCCAGTTTTTGTTTTTTCCTTGTTTTAGAGTATCGCAGAAAAGGAAAATCAAACGGAGTCCAATTGACCTGAAACTACACGGAACTTAGTTTTGGACCAGAAGAAGCCCACAGAGTATTGGAGTTGGACTAGGAGAGTCCCGGGCTGCCCACGAGGGTGGGGGGCGTGCCCACCCCCTGGGTGCGCCCCCCTGTGTCGTGGACAGCCCGGAGGTCCACCGACGTACTTCTTCCTCCCATATATACCCATATACCCTAAAAACTTCGAGGAACACAATAGATCGGGAGTTCCGCTGCCAGAAGCCTCCGTAGCCACCGAAAACCAATCTAGACCCGTTCCGGCACCCTGCCGGAGGGGCAATCCCTCTCCGGTGGCCATCTTTATCATCCCGGCGCTCTCCATGACGAGGAGGGAGAAGTTCTCCCTCGGGGCTGAGGGTATGTACGAGTAGCTATGTGTTTGATCTCTCTCTCTCTCTCTCTCTCGTGTTCTTGAGGTGATACGATCTTGATGTATCGCGAGCTTTGCTGTTATATTTGTATCTTATGATGTTTCTCCCCCTCTACTCTCTTGTGATGAATTGAGTTTTCCCTTTGAAGTTATCTTATCGGATTGAGTCTTTAAGGATTTGAGAACACTTGATGTATGTCTTGCGTGGGATACCCGTGGTGACAATGGGGTATTCTATTGAGCCACTTGATGTATGTTTTGGTAATCAACTTGCGGGTTCCGCCCATGAACCTATGCATAGGGGTTGGCACACGTTTTCGTCTTTACTCTCCGGTAGAAACTTTGGGGCACTCTTTGAGGTTCTATGTGTTGGTTGAATAGATGAATCTGAGATTGTGTGATACATATCGTATAATCATACCCACTGATACTTGAGGTGACATTGGAGTATCTAGGTGACATTAGGGTTTTGGTTGATTTGTGTCTTAAGGTGTTATTCTAGTACTAACTCTATGATCGATCGAGCAAAAAGAATAGCTTAATGTTATTTTACTACGGACTCTTGATTAGATCGATCAGAAAGGATACTACTAAGGAAAAGCCTATACACAGAATTTTACCAGTAGCGCTGTACAAAATCAAGCGCTGCTGCTACTTAGTAGCAGCGCGCATAAATAAACCGCGCTACTGCTATGACTTTAGCAGTAGCGCGTACTAGCGAAAAGCGCTGCTGCTACACTTGAACTGGGCGCACATGGCTAGCCCAACCTAGCAGTAGCGCGTATAATGGCCCAGCGCTACTGCTAATCTCCTTAGCTACAGCGTGTATACTAGAACGCGCTGTAGCTAACGTAGCAGTAGCGCCCTTTCTGGAACGCGCTACTGGTACTTCTGACTTAACCACGCGGTTCGTCCTTCCCCACGGCCACTTCATCCCCCAAATCAACTCCACTCTCGCCGCCGCCGTCGCTCCTCGGCCGCCGCACGCTCTCCCCATGCCGCCCCGACCCCAGATTCAACACCGGCCCCGCCCCGACCTCAACGCCGCCCGGGACGCCGTCCCCGACCCCGACCTCAACGCCGCCCCGGACGCCGCCCCTGCCCCCCGACTTTAACGCCGCCCCGGAGCCCCGACCACGACCTCGATGCCGCCTGCCCCTCCCTCGTCGCAGGCACCCGAGGTGAGCACGCCTACTCCTCCCTCTCCCCTACCTCTGCCTAGGGTTTCTACCTCCATCAAATTAGTTAGGGTTTCTACCACTTTCCACCCCTATAGGTTCATCAAATTAGATGGTAATTAGGGCAGTAGTTCTTAGGTACTAATTAGTTAGTAAGAACTAGGTACTAATTAGGTACTAGAATATTTTTATTTATAGTAAGTTTATTTTTAGTAAGAACTAGTTGAATTAATAGAACTAGTTAGTAAGAACTTGTTGCTATTTTTTAGTTAAAGAAATTTTCCCGCATCGACGTGGACGATGCCTATCCCGCATCCTCGTCATCGAGTCGGCGGAGGACGACACCTGCTTGACCAGATGGGCCATGTCCGGGACTGGGCTCCGCCGGGGTGGTACTGGGAGGCTCTACCTACCGGGGGGCGCAGGTTGGTGAGGAGCCAGCCTGTCGTTGACCCGAACCTTCTTTGGTGGCGGTCGTGTGGGCCAGTGACGGTCCAGAGGCTCGAGGACTCCGCGGAGGTGGTGCGTCACCGTGTCAGTGAGGAGGACGCGCACGTCCGTCGCTACTTGTTTGCGTTGGAGCACATGTTCTCCAATACCTGGCAGGTTCTCCAGGGATCTCACTGGAGCTATGATCCTGTGATGGTTCCTTCTCTGTGGGTGTCTACTGCCCGCGCCGATACCCGTCGTGTGCTAGGGTTTTAGTTGTACTAGTGATGTTATATGTATGACACTATTCGGGATGTATTAGTGATAATATTCGACGATGTACGGACGCATGAGATGATTTACTTTTGCTTATTGAATGCATGCTAATTTGAGTCTTATAAGATATTTTGAAATGTATATCTTGTGTTGCTCAATATCCAAGTGGCCGGTCATGTTTGCAGGTTACACCTCTGAGTGGCCTATGTTTTGCCGGAGTGTTGATTCATTTCCGTTCCGGCAAATTTCAGGCGCTCGATATATCCTATTTTAGCAAAGGTCATGCCGGATTTTTCCGTAAATTTTGGCATGACTTTTGCCAGAATATGTAGGAAATATAGAGTGCCCCGGATTTGTCTGTTGAGTATCCTGGTAGTTATCTTTTATCGATTTTCAATTAATGTTTTAACTATGAACATAGGAAATGTCTGGCAACAAAAAGGATTTCGGTATTTGCAAATACTACAAAGACGAGCGCGGCCTGTGCGACGGAATCTTCCTAGATGATGATAGGCGCTTCAGCATCAAGCTGGACGAGAACTTCGAAGTGGATACAGTAAGTCACAATGACATGTCTTTTTTCGTAATTAAGCATGACATCTGCTTCATTTGCTTCAACTTATATTTTTTTACTATTCTACTAGCGTATCCCCTGCCATGCAAGAGTTTTTGTATTGGATAAGATAGGTTCCAGTCATATTATGGAGGTAAAGAAAGTTTATTTGAAGACCGAGCATGGTTATATTTTCCACGCAAAATTATACAATTCAGACAACTACACCTATTTTGGATGCAAAACATGGCGAGCACTATGCAAGACTTATGCATTTGAGCCTGATATGGTTATCACCTTTGATATTCGTCCGGAAGATGATATTGAAGGTAATACCGACATCTGGGTCGATGTGCAGACGCCTCCAGTTACACCAAAATGTAAGTTTCTCAACCATATTTATGTCTTTGATATTGTTTATTCAAAAATAGTTGACAACTAATTTGTATTGTCAGCTTATTTCGGTGCAAGCAAACATGTCCAGCGCTTGGTAGACAGGACCTACTACTGTCCCGGGGCTGAACTAAACTGCGAGGAGCTAAGTCATTATGTTTCATGGCTTGAGGATCTTGATACCGTCAAGACAAATTTTCTTCCTGGACTTAGAAATCTTAGTACTGAAAACGTGCGACCAATAGTGTTCGTCATGAACTACGGTCACATCTATTTAGGAAGGATGGTAAGATTTTTACTATTTGTCCTCAGTGCATCTTTTCCATACATTATTTGTGAAGCTAAACTTTATTGCTAAGTATGTGACCATATGCTGTTCTTCAACAGGGACCCCCGATGAATGTTGTGCCTTATGGGATCGAGACTAAAGGTACCATGAGTATTATTAGCTTACGGCCAAGGTATCCTACATGTTACTTTAGTGCATTCAAGATCAGCGATGAATGCTTAATAGTGCAAGACTGGACCAGATATGTGATGGGGGAGCGCAGACAAGTACTAGGGGGCAGCAAACAGATGTGCTACCCAAGATTAGGAGACAGGTTCATCTGCATGCTCCAACTTGATCAAGGAGGAGAGCTACACATGTTTTATGTTGTTTTACCTAAGAGAGAGCAGCAGGAGTGATTAGCTAGAAATGAGTTTGAGGATGATGATGTGCTACACTATTACTATGATGATAAAATAGCTAGTGTTGGTGGTAATGACTGATGATTATTATTAGCTAGTGTTAGTGGTGATTAAATAAATATTGTTGGTGCTAATGATTATGATGATGATTAAATAGCTTGTGCTGGCGGATTAGATTCAAGTGGAGGCAACATGTGGTGCACATCAACAGTACTACTAGTCCAAACTAGATCAAGTTTGGATTAGTAGTATACTTTTGACATGCACCACATATTGCCTCCACTTGAACCTAATCCACCTTCATTTGACACACTGTTATAGACATAATGATGTAAACATCATAACTGGTATTGTACCAATATTTATACGATGGCGCATAAATACACTAAAAATAAAAAAATAAAAAATAAAAAAACAATACTAGTAGCGATGGAAAGAAAACACGCTGCCAGTAGTTACATTAGCAGCAGCGTGGGAGTGAACAAGCGCTGCAGCTATTTGTCCTAGCAGTAGCGCGTGCGGCACGCGTTACTGCTAAGCAATAGTTGTAGCGCCTTATTAGTAGCGCACCTACCCGCGCTACTAGTGAGCACAAAACCAGCGCTACTGCTAGGGTTTTCCCTAGTAGTAACTTTGAGGTGGTTTCATACCCTACCATAATTTCTTCGTTTGTTCTTCGCTATTAGTGACTTTGGAGTAACTCTTTGTTGCATGTTGAGGGACAGTTATATGATCCAATTATGTTATTATTGTTGAGAGAACTTGCACTAGTGAAAGTATGAACCCTATGCCTTGTTTCAATGCATTGCAATACTATTTGTGCTCACTTTTATCATTAGTTACCTTGCTGTTTTTATATTTTTGTCACATCCCTAGTTCTGGTATGACCTAGGCTAGCCTTCATGTTTGCATCATGTTTAAATTTCTTTTAAATTTGAAATGAGGATTTGTGAAACCCTCAGAATCATTTCTGGAAATGACCCAGATAAAAATTGCTCCAAAAAGGTCTAAGAAAATGTTCATGTTGCTCTCTAAAAATATTGTACAGAGATAAAAATCAAACCAACATTTTCAGGAGCTCATAAGTATTTATTTTGGGCATTTGGAATTAATGCAGTAATTATTTGCTTTGGATATATATTATTATTATATATATATATATAATATTGTCCAAAAATTATTCCAGTAGTTGAGGAGCTCTGGAATAACACCACTAGCCCCTACACAAATTGGCATAAGAAAATAAAATGATTTGGTATTATTACTAAGTCAAAACAAATGTCAGAAAATAGAAAGAAATCAAAAAAAGGAAAACGCTTACCTGGACCTTACCTGCAGCCTGGCACTGTGCAGCCCAACAGGCCGGCCTAGCCAACTGGCTGCGCCAGTCCTCTCCTAGCTCGCGCCAGGAGGACGAGCGCGTGGCTAGCGCGCGCGAGCACGCGCCCCGGCCACCTCCTCCCAGCCTGCTTCATCCCAGATGTGTCTAGGCGACGCCACGCACTCCCCTCGACCCTCTCCCACTCTCCCCCATGCTCATACCCTCCCCTGGACCTCTCTCTCTCACCCCCCCGAACGGCTTCATCGCCGCCGCTCGCCGTTGCCATAGCCACCGCCTCCCCATCGCCCTCTCTCCGTGTCTGCAAGCTCCGCCCCGCCGCCTGCTACCTCTCCGTCGAGCCACGCGACACGGGAAGCCCTGGAACGCCGCCACCGTCGTCGTCTTCAACCTCCAGCGCCCGAGATCGCCTGCAACGCCATGTCGCCGTCCGGCCTTCCCCGAGCTTGCTGACGCCTCCAAACGACACGGGTGAGCCCCTCTTCGTTTCGCCCCTAACTACGTCGCCCCGCATGTCCTCTAAGCGCTAGCACCGCCGTGCCCGAAGCTTGCCGCCGCACAGCCATGTCGCCGCCGTCGTTTCAGACGTTGTAACCCGCGGGCGAGCACATCAACGTGCTCAGCGTCCCTCCACGAGCCCGTAGCCACCAACGGCTTCCCCTCCCGAGCTCCGTAGCGCTGAACCCGACGTTCCCGTAGCTCCGGCCACCGCCATGGTTGCCGTGGCCATCGTCTCCGGCCACCCCATGGCCTTCCGCATGTCCCACTAGGTGCGCGCGAGCCTGGGCATCGCGTAGGTGGTCTCCGCCGCCCAAATGGTCGCCGAAGCGACGATCCCGAGCCCTCCGCCGCGTTCTGCCTCGCCGGCGGGATTGACCGGGTCCAACCCCCTGCTGACCCAGCTTTGACCCTTGTGGGTCAATGACATGTGGGGCCCGACCTTGCTAATTTTTAGTTAGGATTAGTTTAATAGCTAACTAACCCTGTTAACTAACTATGACACTGACGTGTGGACCCCACACGTCATGTTAGACCTGGTCAGCCACGTTGACTCGCTGACGTCATGCCACTGTCATGCTGATGCAATATATCATTTTCTAGTTTAAAAATAAATCAGGAAATTCCAGAAAATGATATAAACTTCAAAAATTCATAGAAATTCAACCGTAGCTCAGATTTAAATAATTTATATATGAAAAATTATCAAAAAAATGCAATCTATCCATCCGTACCATTTTCATGCATGACAAACCAACCTATACATGCTGTATATATGAAAACACATAAATGGCATTTATAAGAGCTTATTTTGGAGTTGGATTTGAAACTTTGGTTCAAATGGACTTCATGCCAATGAATGCTAGATGCATTAACTCAAACAACATCACATACTCATGCCATGATCATGCATCATATTGTTGCATATGCTTGTGTTTGATTGTCGACACTGTTCCTTCTTGATAGGTCCTGCTTCGGAGACCGATCCAGAGTACCTGTCAGAGGAGCAGTGCCCCCCTGTTGATCTACCAGGCAAGCAAACCCCCTTGTTCATTTCGATATAATCCTACTCTCTCGCTCCTGCTCTCATTTATTGCATTAGGACAACAACGATTCAACTGCTACTTTGTGCTGCGGTAGTTGAACCCATTCGTCTGCATGACCTGTCATTGCCACAGTAACTAGTTGAAACCCACTAGCATGTGTAGGAGTTGATTGAAGCCATTGTTGTGTTCCTACCATGCCATGCTTGATGCAAGCTTAGAGTGTGTCAAGTATGATTCATTGGGAATGAATTGGAGTGCGGTGTTCTATGTTCTGATGCTGAGAGTGAAGTGTGTGAACATGGTTTGGTAAAGGTAGCGGTGAGAGGCCATGTAGGAGTACATGGTGGGTTGTCTCACTAGAACCGTCCTTAAGCACTAAGTTCTATGTATGTTGCCCAATGACTTGATACTACCACACATTGGTTTTCGGTAACTCGACCCCTCTCGACTTATTAACCAACTTGATCTCTGTCCAGGAGTCGCAACTAGTTTCTGGTGTTTGTAGGTAGTGTTAGTAGTCTACCAAGTGGCACCCGACCAGGTGGGCTTGGGACAGACTAGGCACAGTGGCACGGTGTACCAAGTGGCACCCGGATGGTGGGCTTGGGAACCCTGCTCACATCGTTTGGGGCCGTGAGCGACACCCCGGCCGGATCTCCTTGCGGATGGAACCCGAATAGGCGATGAACCTGGATGAGAGACTTGTGTGGTTAGTCAGGTCATGGCCGACACCCTCGCCAGGCTTCCACTTGAAGGTTGCCGAGGTACATGACGTGTACATGGTGATAAGTGGTGAGAGCGTGTGTGAAGAAGTACACCCCTGCAGGGTTATCATGATCCATTCGAATAGCTGTGTCCGCGGTTATGGACTTCTTGGATGCTTACGTGGTACATAGACAACTTAAAGTGGATACTCTAAAATGCTCAAGACAAGTGTGAGTGCTATGGATGGCCTTCTGTAGGATCGAAAGTATGTCTAGAGGGGGGGGGTGATTAGACTACTTGACAAAATAAAAATCTAGCCTTTTCCCAATTTTAGTTCTTGGCAGATTTTAGCTATCTTAGCACAAGTCAAGCAATCTCCATACAATTCAAGCAAGCATGCAAAAGAGTATATGAGCAGCGGAAAGTAAAGCATGCAACTTGCAAGAATGTAAAGGGAAGGGTTTGGAGGATTCAAACGCAATTGGAGACACGGATGTTTTTGTCGTGGTTCCGATACGTCGTGCTATCGTACATCCACGTTGATGGAGACTTCAACCCACGGAGGGTAACGGTTGCGCGAGTCCACGGAGGGATCCACCCACGAAGGGTCCATGAAGAAGCAACCTTGTCTATTCCATCACGGCCGTCGCCCACGAAGGACTTGCCTCACTAGCGGTAGATCTTCACGAAGTAGGTGATCTCCTTGCCCTTACAAACTCCTTGGTTCAACTCCACAATCTTGTCGGAGGCTCCCAAGTGACACCTAGCCAATCTAGGAGACACCACTCTCCAAGAAGTAACAAATGGTGTGTTGATGATGAACTCCTTGCTCTTGTGCTTCAAATGATAGTCTCCCCAACACTCAACTCTCTCTCTCACAGGATTTGGATTTGGTGGAAAGAAGATTTGAGTGGAAAGCAACTTGGGAAGGCTAGAGATCAAGATTCATATGGTTGGAATGGAATATCTTGACCTCAACACAAGTGTAGGTGGTTCTCTCTCAGAATATGTGTATTGGAAGTGTAGGTATGTTCTGATGGCTCTCTCCACGAATGAAGAGTGGGTGGAGGGGTATATATAGCCTCCACACAGAATCTAACCATTACACACAATTTTCCAAACTCGGTGGGACCGAATGGTTAAACTCGGTCGGACCGATTCAGCAAACCTAGTGACCTTTAGGATTTTCGGTGGGACTGAGATGCAACTCGGTAGGACCGATATGGTTAGGGTTAGGGCATAACGTAATCTCGGTGTGACCGATTACACAAACTCAGTGGGACCGATTTTGGCAATAACCTAACCAGAGAGTTGGTCAGGTAAACTCGGTGGGACCAATTCGCTCATCTCGGTGAGACCAAAATGTTACAAAAGGGAAACAGAGAGTTTACATTGCAATCTCGGTGGGACCGATCGCTCATCTCGGTAAGACCGAAACGTTACAAAGGGAAACAGAGAGATTACCATCCCATCTCGGTGAGACCGAGATCCCTATCGGTAAGACCGATTTGCCTAGGGTTTGTGGCAGTGGCTATGACATTTGAAACTCGGTGGTGCCAGATAGAAAGAATCGATGGGGCCGTGTTTGACTTTTGGTTTAGGTCATACGTGGATGTGGGAAGGTAGTTGAGGGTTTTGGAGCATATCACTAAGCACTTTGAGCAAGCAAGCCATTAAGCAACACCTCATCCCTCCTTGATAGTATTGGCTTTTCCTATAGACTCAATGTGATCTTGGATCACTAAAATATAAAATGTAGAGTCTTGAGCTTCATGCTTGAGCCAAACTTTTTGTCCTTAGAATTTTGAGGGATCCACTTTCCTCATCCATGCCATGCCATTCCTTGAGCTTTTCCTGAAATATTAATCTTGGAATAATGTTAGCTCAATGAGCTATATGTTTTTAGGAATTACCAAAACCACCCAGGGATAGTTGCACTTTCAATCTCCCTCTTTTTGGTAATTGATGACAACATATAGATCAAAGCTTCGACAAATGATAATAAGAGTGAAATATATTGTCGCTTTGAGAAGTTTGTGAAAAGCAAGAGCTCCCCTTAAATTTGTTCATATCTTAAGATTTGCTTTGGACTGCAAATGCACAATGAGTTAGGATCATGGGTTACTCTTCCATGTCACATACATTTTGGTGGAGCGCTCAAAATGATAAGAATTAAATACATGCACTCATCACCAAGCAAAGTGAATGATCATATAAGGATAAGTAAGATAATATCATCTAACAAGCATAAGTGTAGCTTATGATCAACCACATGATCATCAATGTCTCACAGATAATAGCATAGTATCTCAAGCAATCAAAAGCAACCAAAGTTCAACCAAGAAGACAAGAGAGAATAAAAAGCAACACTCTCTCTCGAAGCCTATGATCTATACATTTTTCTTCCCCTTTGGCAACAAGTTACCAAAAAGTCATCGAAAATGCATAGCACTAAAACGTCTCTCAGGCTTGGTCTTCAGGTGGTGGTGTCCAGAGAATGCCAAGGACGAAGGATTCAGTCGAAGTAGATGGAGCTGCTAGGGTAGGTGCTGGAGCTGGTGGCGCTGTAGCTGTAGCTGGTGCAGATGAAGTGACTCTAGTGTCTGGAACAGGCACTGCAGCAGATCTCTGAGCTCGAGGCACTCTGGCAAATGCATCAATGGTTGTCTTGCCCTTCCTCTCCTGCATGTCATCCTGTAGCTGCTCCACAACAGACCGAATCTCAGTTACTTTGACATCTAAATCATAGAATTTTTGTTCCACGATTCTTTCCAGGCTCTCCTGGTTTTGAGTTAGGGTGGCCAACCCCTTCTCAATCCTCAGAGTTGATGCTATCAAATAACCAAGCTGGTCCTGCTTACTTTTCAAAAAGTACTCAAATGCCTCCTCTTGAGTTGGCATCTTGGCAGCCTTCTCTTTCTTTGCTTTCTCCTTCTTCTCTTGAGCTTGTACTGATGATGGTTCATTCTCATTCATCACAACTTGATTGTCCTCAAAGTCAGGATAGATAGGCAAGTGTTCCTTATGCAACAAGTATGTGCTCCCATCTTTGAGTTTATCAACTCCTGGATCTGTGGGGCATATCCACAACTTCTTTTCTGGTCAGCTGCAGTCCTCTTGATAGTCTCAACTATAAGGCTCATGACCTTGAACTTCTGTGGCACATCAAATATATGTAGAAAGTTAATTGCATGGCCTCTGATCATTCTATGATCACCAGACTTGGGCAAGAGAGTGTGCCTAAGGATCCAATTGATTGTAGGCAGCCCTGACAACAAGTGTTTTACTGACCCAAACTGGTGAGTCTCAAGATCATCTTCAGGAATCTCCTTGCACATGTTTGCCATAGAGTTGTGATCCATCTTGTTCTTGGCATAGACATCCAAGTCATCTTCTTCTTCCTTAGGAGCATTGATCAGATTTGCCCATTCCTCAATAGTTGAGTGGTACCTTGTACTTTCAGACATCCATACTATCCTGCCATCTGGATAGAAGTGTGCTGTGGAGTAGAATTGCATTATGAGCTCCTCATTCCACTTTGTGAGCTTCTGCCCAACAAAGTCTGCAACTCCACAAGCACTGAAGCTGTCAACACACCAGGATAGTGTTCCTCATTTTCCTTGATATACTTCCAGTCAACCCACCTCATTTCACACACTATAGGCTTCTTGTCCAGCAGCACTGTCTCATAGAAATCTTGCTGTTCCTTTGTGTGGAATCTGTAATCAACATCAGTTCTTCTCCTTGTAGCATATGGATCTGTCTCTCTCCATAGCCTCAACCCTGAGTCTCTCCTGATCTTCATGTTCTCAGCCACAGGATGAGCATCATTATGGTCTGGAATCTTGGGTTTGAGCTTCCTCAGGACTTGTCCTTCATCATCTTCATCAGTAGCAACTTCAGGCACTAGGGCCTTGTTCTTCTCAGCAGCTGGTATACTCCTGGTATTCCTCTTAGGTGCCCTCTTGGGCTTGGAGGCTTCTTTGGGTGCTTCTTTGGGCTTTGATGAAGCAGCCCCTGTCCTGATAGCATCACCCATAAGCTTCTGTGCCTTGGGTGCTGGTGCAGCAACCTCTTCTTCTTCTTCCACCATGGAAGCCTTTCCAATCACTCTGGCCATGGTCTTCTTGACCCTTTCCTTCCTTTTCTTTCCTTCCGCAGCAGGCTCTTTGGGTTTGGATTCCAAAGATGCTTGAGTAGATGCCCTAGCCTTAGACATTGGTTGTCTTCCTGCTGGCCTTTTGATCTTCATCCCTGGCTTAACTGCAGCTGAGCTGTACTCCTTCTTAACCACTTTCTTCTTGGAAGTGGCCTCATCCTCAACTGCCACATAGTCTTCATCCTTAGACTCTGAAGTTTTCTTCTTCCTTGTTCTGGTGGCAGCTTTGGGCAAGTTGCTGGGAGTGCTCCTGCTACCATCATCTGAACTGCTAGAGGGACTAGTGCCCTCACTCAGGTGAACCTGCTCCTCTGACCTGTTCTAGCTGTCACTCTGATCAGACATATTGCAAACACTGACAGCAGACCCTGTGAATAGATATAGATGAGATAGAGTGGGTGAGCATCACAAAATGCAGAGTTTTTTTGCAAAAGAATGAGTCAAAAACTTAGTTTTAGTTTTCCACAGAAAGCATTTCGGATCAACCGATTTGTAAACTCGGTGATACCGAAGCAGCTGTTGGAACCTAAACTAGTGAACTCGGTCAGACTGAGTCATAGTTCGGTGGCACTAAGACTGCTAGGGTTTCACAAAATCCTGAACTCGGTCACACTGATTTGCAATTCTTGGTGAGACCGAAAATTACATGTGCAATGGCCTGAGCCGAATCGGTGGTACCGAGTTCCACAACTCGGATGGTCCGAGATGGTTTCGGCGGAAACCTAACCCTAAATTTTCAATTCAACTCTAATCTACGGAGTGTTTTGACTGGATAGAAGCGTTTCAATCGTGGTAAGAATCATAATGAACACAATGTGCTAGGAATCGGACAGGGATAGCACTGTGATCGAGTCCATACCCTAGTTCGGCGATGAACTCGCTACGGCGGCAACGGCGGGGAAGAATTCCGTTGACGGCGGCGGAGACCAGGGACAGGAGGCGGCTGGCGACAAGGAGGACGATCCGAAGACCCAGGAGGCAGAGCGAGCTATGCGCGGGCGAAGGGGTTTTGGAGAAATTTCCAAAATTTTGCCCGTGAGTATATGTAGCCCGACCCTGTCGGTGTGACCGAGTGGAACAACTCGGTGGCACCGAGATTCATAACTGCAAGCAGTTACTGAAACTCGGTGTGACCGAAAGGTTCAAATCAGTTGCACCGAGATTGAAAACCTAGATCGACTTAGTGATCTCGGTATGACCGAAATGGAGGAATCGGTCAGACCGAAAAGCACAAAGAAGTTTTGGAAGTTTAAGTCTATGACGAATCGGGGACTCTGAGTGCTCCTCACAAAGAGTGGTTCGAATCTGACTTGATCAAATTTTGTGATGTAGCATGAATAGAGTTTGAGACGAGGAAAGCATAGATAGCTAGAGAGGGTTCTTAGGCATTCTTGTCCATCCACTTGGCAAAAGAAAAGAAAACCAATCAATCAAAACAACAAGTGGATGTCCTCGAATGAGTGAAATATGCAATCAACATGCTCACACAATAAAATGGCAAATGAAATATGTGGCAAAGCATGCACAACCAATTCTAGCATCTATCAAACAATTTGCGATGACTAGGTCATCTATATATGAGTATATTGACTTAGGAGTCAAATGAGAGCATTTGATCATAGGTCATACTCATCGTTTAAGCACAAGTGGGGTTACCACTTTTACATAAAGCATTGTTGTGTTCACACCATTAGAGTTGCTTTAGCTCAATTCTTAGAGTAAAGCTCCCCCTAGATGTGAGATCCCCCCTAAGAGGGATGAACTAACCTTGGGTTTTGTCGATGATGACTTCATGTAGATGTTGAAGATGTGGATGCTCAATGTTGAAGTAGATTATTTGGAGCTATCCATTGGAGTGAGTTGCACTTTCAATACCTACATGGGTTAGTCCCACAAGGAACAAACAAGGATATCCATAGACATAGAGTGATGCACACACAAGATGATGTCCATGAAAGCTTTTAGGTTACCTTGTCCCTTGTCTTACCAACAAGAGGGTTTGTGACTCCTTGAACTAGTGCAAGATGTGGAAGTTGATTGCACTTGTTATTGCCAAGATGATAAGAGTGAAGTATGTTGGCGGAGTCACCCTCAAGAACTCTCTAGTTCTTCTTCTTCGGGATCCACACCATCTTGATGGGAATCCTCGGTGTTGTAGTTGTACTTGATGAAGTGGAACTTGAAGTAGTCTTGGGAACCCACTTGACCAAGGCCTTAGGAGCTTCTTCAAATGCATCAATTTCCTCTTGAAGCTTGTCCTTGCCTTTTTGCTTGTGGTCTTGTGGTGGAAGATCATCTTGAGCTTGTGTCCCTTTGAGAGAAGTAGGATCATACTTCTCTTGTTGAGGAACAAACTTCGTCTTGGGGTATTGATCTTCTTCCCACTCAACTCCATTGGCATTGAACTTTCGTTCAAAACCAACACCTTGATTCTTCCGTTGCCTTCCTTGCTTGCGTACAATTTCCTCGAATTGCTTACTTCCGGCAAGGCTCTTGTAAAGACCTTTCTCTATAATTCCCTTCAATAAGCTATTTTATTGCTCAAGTGTAACTTGGGTAAGATAATCATTAGTGGAATCAAGAGAACTACTAGAAGCAACAAGATTGGATTTAGCATGATTATTGTTACTACTAGAGGAAGAATCTTTCTTGTTCTTGTTACTAGACTTGACTTGAGGCATGTAAGTGGATAAGAGTAAACGCTTGGCAATGTAAGAAGAACTTTTCTTACGAAGATCATCATTGATTGCTTTTAAGAACTCATGCTCTTGCTCAAGGTTGAGCTTTTCAAAGCGCAATTTCTCATGAGTCCTTAAAAGTTCTCGATGATCTCCTAAGATAGTTTCATGAGCTAACTTAAGAGTGTATAGTTCTTTAGTTAGAGACTCAATCTTCTCCTTATCATTGTCATTCGTTTTATCTTGATTAGCATGATTAATTGATGTTTCATCATAGTATTCATCACTAGAGTTGTCAACAAGTAAATCATCATCACCTAACAAGTCATCTTCATCACTATTGAAATCAACATACTCGGGGTGTGATACCTTTGGGCCTTTAGCCATGAAGCATGTTCCAACTCCTTCATTTGGCGAGTCAAATATGTCGTAGGAGTTGGTTGTCACAAGTGCTAGACCGGCAACACCTTCATCTTGAGTATATTCGGAGTCAGAGTGATAGCTTCTCTCGGAGTGGTTGTCGGAGTCGGAGCCGGATACCCATTCACCAACATGAGCTTGATGTCTTCGTTTTGTGTAGCTCCTTGATGACTTGTCCTTTCTTTCCGAATCCTTGCTTCTCCGTGAGGGTCTTCGTTCATAACGATCATATCTACTCCTTCTTTCTCTAGATGGTGATTCTTCTCTTCTACTTCTTCTCTTGGGAGAATCTTCTCTTCTCTTGTAGGGGGCCGTACACTCATTGGAATAGTGTCCGGGCCTTCCACAATTGTAGCAGTTTCGCTCTGGACTAGAAGATCTTTTGTCATTGTAAGACCTTGACTTGGAACTTCTCTCCTTGCTTCTACTCTTGTAGAACTTGTTGAAGTTCTTCACCATTAGGCTCAATTCTTCATTGAAGGTTCGTTTCTCACTTGATGATGTGGGGGCTTCACATGAGGCTTTGTAAGCACCACTTGATTTGTTGTGAAGTTCCTCTTTATCCTTGAGTGACATCTCATGAGCAACAATTCTTCCGATGACTTCCGTTGGCTTGAGATCTTTGTAATTGGGCATCATTTGGATCAATGTGCACACGGTATCATATTTTCCATCCAAGGCTCTTAGGATCTTCTTGATGATGAATCTATCGGTCATCTCTTCACTCCCTAAGCCGGCAATCTCATTTGTGATAAGAGCAAGCCTAGAGTACATTTCAGCGACACCTTCACCATCCTTCATTTTGAACTTGTCAAGTTGACTTTGAAGCATATCCAATTTGGATTCCTTGACGGAGTCGGTACCTTCGTGCATATCAATCAAAGTATCCCAAATTTCCTTTGCATTCTCAAGATGGCTGATTTTGTTGAATTCTTCGGGGCACAATCCGTTGAAGAGGATATCACAAGCTTGAGCGTTGTATTGCAGCATTTTCAACTCTTCCGCGGTGGCTTCACGGTTCGGTTCTTTCCCATCAAAGAATTCACCTTGAAAGCCAATACACACAATAGCCCAAACGGCGGGGTTATGTCCAAGAATATGCATTTTCATCTTGCTTCCAACTAGCAAAATTAGTACCATCAAAGTAAGGACCTCTACGGTGATAATTTCCCTCGCTAGACGCCATACTCTCCTAGGTTGTGAAACCAAGGCTATGACCGCCAAAAGCTATGGAAAACAAAGCAAATGGAGACCAAAACTCTGATACCACTTGTAGGATCGAAAGTATGTCTAGAGGGGGGGTGATTAGACTACTTGACAAAATAAAAATCTAGCCTTTTCCCAATTTTAGTTCTTGGCAGATTTTAGCTATCTTAGCACAAGTCAAGCAATCTCCACACAATCCAAGCAAGCATGCAAAAGAGTATATGAGCAGTGGAAAGTAAAGCATGCAACTTGCAAGAATGTAAAGGGAAGGGTTTGGAGGATTCAAACGCAATTGGAGACACGGATGTTTTTGTCATGGTTCCGATAGGTGGTGTTATCGTACATCCACGTTGATGGAGACTTCAACCCACGGAGGGTAACGGTTGCGCGAGTCCATGGAGGGCTCCACCCACGAAGGGTCCACGAAGAAGCAACCTTGTCTATTCCATCACGGTCGTCTCCCACAAAGGACTTGCCTCACTAGCGGTAGATCTTCACGAAGTAGGCGATCTCCTTGCCCTTACAAACTCCTTGGTTCAACTCCACAATCTTGTCGGAGGCTCCCAAGTGACACCTAGCCAATCTAGGAGACACCACTCTCCAAGAAGTAACAAATGGTGTGTTGATGATGAACTCCTTGCTCTTGTGCTTCAAATGATAGTCTCCCCAACACTCAACTCTCTCTCACAGGATTTGGATTTGGTGGAAAGAAGATTTGAGTGGAAAGCAACTTGGGAAGGCTAGAGATCAAGATTCATATGGTTGGAATGGAATATCTTGACCTCAACACAAGTGTAGGTGGTTCTCTCTCAGAATATGTGTATTGGAAGTGTAGGTATGTTCTGATGGCTCTCTCCACGAATGAAGAGTGGGTGGAGGGGTATATATAGCCTCCACACAGAATCTAACCGTTACACACCATTTGCCAAACTCGGTGGGACCGAATGGTTAAACTCGGTTGGACCGATTCAGCAAACCTAGTGACCGTTAGTATTTTTGGTGGGACTGAGATGCAACTCGGTAGAACCGATATGGTTAGGGTTAGGGCATAACGTAATCTCGGTGTGACCGATTACACAAACTCGATGGGACCGATTTTGGTAATAAGCTAACCAGAGAGTTGGTCAGGTAAACTCAGTGGGACCGATTCGCTCATGTCGGTGAGACCGAAATGTTACAAAAGGGAAACAGAGAGTTTACATTGCAATCTCGGTGGGACCAATCGCTCATCTCGGTAAGACCAAAATGTTACGAAGGCAAACAGAGAGATTACAATCCCATCTCGGTGAGACCGAGATCCCTATCGGTGAGACCGATTTGCCTAGGGTTTGTGGCACTGGCTATGACATTTGAAACTCGGTGGCGCCGGATAGAAAGAATCGGTGGGGCCGAGTTTGACTTTTGGTTTAGGTCATATGTGGATGTGGGAAGGTAGTTGAGGGTTTTGGAGCATATCACTAAGCACTTTGAGCAAGCAAGCCATTAAGCAACACCTCATCCCTCCTTGATAGTATTGTCTTTTCCTATAGACTCAATGTGATCTTGGATCTCTTAAATATAAAATGTAGAGTCTTGAGCTTCACGCTTGAGCCAAACTTTTTGTCCTTAGAATTTTGAGGGATCCACTTTCTTCATCCATGCCATGCCATTCATTGAGCTTTTCCTGAAATATTAATCTTGGAATAATGTTAGCTCAATGAGCTATATGTTGTTAGGAATTACCAGAACCACCCAGGGATAGTTGCACTTTCACCTTCTCGTAGTGAGACGGGGATGAATCCATAGTAGTGTATTGATGTGGTGATTAGTGGACTCGTGTGCGATGCCTCACCTCAGGGAAGTTTCTAGTAGTCGTAGAACAGGATAGCCACTGAGTCAAAGCTGGCTTGCTACAACTAAACCCCACACTACCCTCTTGATACAAATGCATGTATGATAGGATCTGATATAAGTCTTACTGAGTGCCTTTGTACTCACGTTTGCTTTATTTGTGTTTTGCAGGTGAGACCTCTGTCTCACTAGTAGTACCGCTTGGACTTCGACGAGTAGCTTATTACCTCAGCTATGGTCTTGTACCCTTGGGAGGGACTTGTAGATAGTCAGGCTTCTCGGCCTTTTTCTTTTGTAGTTGTCTGTACTCAGACATGTAATGCTTCCGTTGCTTGTATGCTCTGAATGATGGGTCATGTGATCCCTGTTTGTATTTAATGCTATGTGGCTATTCTGGGCCTTTTATCTATTTGAGTTTGCGTTATGTTCTGATGCCATGTTGTACCGCACATACTTGCATGTTATGCGTACGTGTAACGTGTATTGCTATGTGTGGGATCCGACAACCTAGTTGTCTATCCTTGGTAGCCTCTCTTATGGGGAAATGTAGTCTAGTGCTTCCACCGAGCCATGATAGTCCGCCGCAGCCCGGTTTTCCGGAGTCCTGCTAGCGCGGCACTACTGCTCCGGAACACTTAGACTGGCCGGCATGTGATTCACTTCGTTCCTGTATCTGTCCCTTTGGGGAAATGTCACGCAGTGACATCCGGAGTCCTGCCTAGCCTGCTACAGCCCGGGTTCCTGGAGTCCTGTTAGCCCAGTTGCTACAGCCCGGATTCACACGTTGTTGACCAACATGCTCGATGTTGTTTCATGTATGCCTGTCCCCATAAGTTAGTGCCACTTTGGGTTCACGACTAGTCATGTCGGCCCGGGTTCTCTGTCATATGGATGCTAGCGACACTATCATATACGTGAGCCAAAAGGCGCAAACGGTCCCGGGCCATGGTAAGGCGACACCCGTGGGAATACCGTGCGTGAGGCCGCAAAGTGATATGAGGTGTTACATGCTAGATTGATGTGACTTAGAATTGGGGTCCTAACAGCTTTGGTATCAGAGCCTGACTGCCCGTAGGATTACCAAGCCAACCTGGTCAAAGTTGAGTCTAGAAATTCTTTAGCTATATAGGGGAATTGATTGTGGAAGGGAACGTAAGGCTCTTTTTACTCCTTATACCTCATGCCTTCTGATCTGAGTCATCCTATCTTTCCTACGGGGTTAAGGAACTAGGCTTCCTCTTCTGTCTATCAGGATCACGTGTTACTACTCCGTAGTCTCTTAGGATTGGTTGATCTGAGTCATATCCCAGTTCGAGTACCTCCGGTGTAGTCTGTTTAGTACTACCACAGAACCTTGAGTGATGATGTTGAGTATGGTGCTACCCCATCGTTTGCAGGATGTCTCATTTTGAGCATTTTACTGCCGTTATGCTACCAGAATTGTCCTAGGAGTTCGAGAGATACTAATTCTTGTGCTACCTTCTGCATCCTATAGTCGGTGCTGAATCCATGCTTGTTTTCCTTGGTTTCGTTCTTCGGGATGTTGCCGGTTAACCGAAGTTCTGTTGCTCGTAGTCGGAACCACGGAGATGGTAGGGATGAGGATCCTCTTGACCAGTCTTCATTGGCAGAGTTCATGTTAGAGATGGAGAAGAACAACCGTGAGTCTAACCGCTTGTTAGCATGTATTGAGGAAAACACCTCCCATCAGCACAAAGAGTCAGCGACCATCTATGATTTCATTGGTTTGAAACCACCTACCTTCCATCATTCTATTGAACCACTCGATGCAGATGACTGGCTCCGTAGTATCACTATTAAGCTGCATTCTGCGAACGTAGCTGAAGGTGACAAGGTCACCTATGCTGCATATCACTTGGAAGGTCCTGCTAGTCTTTGGTGGCAGAACTATGAGGCTATGCTTCCAGCTGGCCAGATA
Source organism: Triticum dicoccoides (assembly GCF_002162155.2). Classification (NCBI taxonomy): domain Eukaryota; kingdom Viridiplantae; phylum Streptophyta; class Magnoliopsida; order Poales; family Poaceae; genus Triticum; species Triticum dicoccoides. The sequence goes on along the minus strand of NC_041388.1, from coordinate 298,274,135 downwards.
CCCACCTGGAGAGATTTCACTGAGGCTTTTCGCGAGCATCACATTCCTCAGGCTCTCATTTATCGCAAGAGAGAAGAGTTCTGTAGTTTCACCCAGAGTAAGATGGCTGTTGATGCTTACAGTAGAGAGTTTGAGAACCTTGCCCGCTATGCTACAGAAGAGGTGTCTACGGACGCCAAGAAACAGGCTAGGTTCCGAAAGGGTCTCAACCCCAAGTTGCATCGTGATCTCCACTTGCATCATTGCAATACATTCCAGGCTCTTGTGAACAAGGCCATTAATGTAGAGACAACTCAGCTCACTTACGAGGAGTCTCATAAGCACACCCGTGATTTGGGTTCTTCCTCCGGTTCTAGTTCGCAGAAGCGCCGGATCTGGGTTCCGAACTCCACTCTTCCACCCTGTTATACACCAAGGCCTTCTTGTGTGGCACCTCGCCCAGTTCAACAGTATGCTACACCCATGCCTATTGGTAGACCACTTGTTAATGCGGGTCCATGTCCTACTTCAGGGACTTGCTTCACATGTGGAGAGCCAGGACACTATGCACGTGACTGCTCTCAAGCCAACTATGCTCCACTCCAGCCCGAGGAGTCTCTTCTTCGTGGTAAGCCATCACGCAAGATGATCAGTGTCAAGCCTGCTTCCACTGAATGTGGACGTGTGCATCATGTCTCAGCTAAAGACGCTCATGATAATCCGAATGTCGTTCTTGGTACACTCCTTGTCAATTGCCATCCAGCATCGGTTTTGTTCGATACTAGAGCATCTCATTCCTTCATTTCCGAAAGCTACGCTAACTTGCACAACCTGTCATTTTGTGATATGCCCTCTCCACTAGTCATTCAAACTCCTGGATCCAAATGGCAAACTTCTAGTGTAAGCCATGGTAATGAAATCCTTGTTGACAGACTTGTATTCCTTGCATCACTTATAGCCCTCAAGTTTACAGATATTAACATCATCTTGGGTATGGACTGGATGAAAGCTAATTATGCCAAGATTGATTGTTACACTAGGTCTGTTCAGCTTACACACCCATCTGGCAAATTAGTCACTGTCTCCACTAGAGTTGCAAATCGTTAACTCTATTATCTTAATGCCAGCCCTCTTCCAGACCTTGAGGATATCCCGGTAGTCTGTGACTTTCCGGATGCCTTTCCAGAGGAACTGCCAGGTATTCCACCTGATAGAGATGTAGAGTTTGTCATAGACCTTATCCCAGGAACCGCCCCAATTTCTAGGAGACCCTACATGATGGCACCCTTAGAGCTAGCCGAGCTTAAGAAACAACTCGATGAATCCTTGGAAAAGGGTTTCATCCGTCCTAGTTCTTCTCCCTGGGCTTGCCCCGTCCTCTTCGTCAAGAAGAAGGATGGTATGGACCGGATGGTTGTAGATTATCGTCCCGTTAATTTGGTCACGATAAAGAACAAGTATCCACTCCCCAGGATCAGTGATCTATATGATCAGCTCGTTGGATCCTCAGTCTTTTCCAAGATGGATTTGAGGTTAGGCTACCACCAAATCAAGATAAGAAATGGGGACATTCCTAAGACGGCTTTTGTCACTCGTTATGTCCAGTACGAGTACACCGTCATGTCCTTTGGTCTAACCAATGCTCCAGCTACATTCTCCCGCTTGATGAACTCGATCTTCATGGAGTACTTAGATAAGTTCGTTGTGGTTTACCTCGATGATATTCTTATTTACTCGAAGAATGAGGAAGAGCACGCCGAACATCTTAGACTTGTGTTAGAGAAACTCAGAGAGCACCACCTTTATGCCAAGTTCTCCAAGTGCAAATTTTGGTTACCAGAAGTGACCTATCTCGGCCACGTAATCTCTGGTAAGGGCATTGCTGTCAATCCCGAGAGAGTTCAGGCCATTCTTGATTGGACTCCGCCTGAAATAGTTAAACAAGTTAGGAGTTTCCTCAGTCTAGACAGTTATTGTCGCCGCTTTGTTGAGAACTTCTCCAAAGTGGCCAAACCTCTCACGGAACTTCTCAAGAAAGATAAAAAGTTTGATTGGTCCCCACAGTGTGAGTACAGTTTTCAGGAACTGAAAAGACGCCTGACTTCTGCTCCCATACTTGTGCCACCGGATTTCACTAAAGACTTTGTTATCTACTGCGACGCCTCACGACAGGGACTAGGTTGCATCCTTATGCAGGATTGTCATGTGATTGCCTATGCATCTCGACAGTTGCATCCACATGAGGAGAATTATCCTACACATGATTTAGAGCTTGCAGCCGTAGTCTATGCACTTAAGACATGGCGACATTACCTTCTCAGTAAACGTTGCGAGATTTACACCAACCACCAGAGTCTCAAGTATATCTTCACCCAACCAGATTTGAACCTTAGGCAAAGACGTTGGTTGGAGTTGATCTCAGATTACGACTTAGGGATTACCTACACCCCAGGCAAGGGGAATGTCATGGCTGATGCGCTAAGTCGTAAGTCCTATTGCAACAATCTCATGTTGCAGCAGGGCCAACCACTTCTCCATGAGGAATTATGTAAATTTAACCTTCACATTGCTCCTCACGGATTCCTTTCTACCTTGGTGGCGAAACCAACTCTTGTGGGTCATATCATAGAAGCCCAGAAGCATGATACGGGGATTACCCGGATCAAGAGAAACATTGCCAAGGGTATTGCTGGTAGTTTCTCATTAGATGATCGAGGTGTTATTTTCTTCGGAAACCGCCTGGTGGTTCCCAAGAAGGAGCATCTTCGACAACTGTTCCTTAAGGAGGCGCATGAATCTCCTCTCGCGATTCATCCCGGTAGTACTAAGATGTATCAGGACCTACACCAGAGGTTCTGGTGGACTAGGATGAAGAGAGAAATTGCTCAGTTTATTGCTAACTGCAACGTTTGTCATCGCGTTAAAGCAGAGCATCAAAGGCCTGCTGGCACCCTTCAGCCTTTAGCTATTCCTGAGTGGAAATGGGATAAAGTTGGTATGGACTTCATCACCGGCTTTCCCAGGACCAAGAGAGGGAATAATGCTATCTTCGTAGGCATTGATCGTCTTCCAAAGTGGCTCACTTCCTACCTATTCGAGAGAGTATCACTGCTAGTCAGCTCGCTGACTTATATATATATATTTCTCGAATAGTTTCACTTCATGGTGTCCCACTAGAGATCAATTCAAACCGTGGTAGTCTTTTCGCTTCTCATTTCTGGGAGAGTTTCCAAACTGCCATGGGCACCCATCTTTCCTTCAGTACCGCTGTCCACCCTCAATCAAGTGGTCAGGTGGAAAGGGTCAACCAAATTCTCGAAGACATGCTTAGAGCTTGTGTTATCTCATTTGGTATGGATTGGGAGAAGTGTCTTCCCTTTGCCGAGTTTGCTTATAACAACAGCTACCAATCCAGCCTCAAGAAAGCTCCTTTTGAGGTTCTGTATGGACGAAGATGTTGAACACCTTTGAACTGGTCAGAAACCGGTGAAAGACAATTCTTTGGACCGGATATGATCCAGGAGGCAGAAGAGCAAGTTCGCATCATTTGTGAGAATTTGAAAACAGCCCAATCTCGTCAAAAGAGCCAGTATGACCGCCGTCACAAGGAAGTGGCTTATGAAATTGGCGACAAGGCTTACCTTCGGGTTACCCCTTTGAAGGGTACCCATCGTTTCGGTATCAAGGGCAAGTTGGCTCCTCGTTACATTGGCCCTTTTCGCATTCTCGCTAAACAAGGAGAGGTTGCCTACCAGTTGGAACTACCCCCACATCTTTCTCGAGTTCATGATGTCTTCCACGTCTCTCAACTCAGGCGTTGCTTCTCGGATCCCATCCGCGGAGTGGACCACGAAACGCTTGATCTCCAAGATAACCTCACTTATCGAGAGTACCCCGTCCGCATTCTGGATCAAGCAGAGCGTGTCACTCGACGTCATAACATCAAGTTTCTCAAGGTTCAGTGGTATCATCATTCCTAGAGAGAAGCTACCTGGGAGCGTGAAGATTGTCTTCGACTGGAGTACCCCACTTTCTTTCCGCCAACTCCTGAATCTTGGGACGAGATTTTTTCAAGTGGGGGCGAGTTGTCACATCCCTAGTTCTGGTATGACCTAGGCTGGCCTTCATGTTTGCATCATGTCTAAATTTATTTTAAATTTGAAATGAGGATTTTTGAAACCCTCAGAATCATTTCTGGAAATGACCCAGATAAAAATTGATCCAAAAAGGTCCAAGAAAATGTTCATGTTGCTCTCTGAAAATATTGGACAGAGATAAAAATCAAACCAACATTTTCAGGAGCTCATAAGTATTTATTTTGGGCATTTGGAATTAATGCAGTAATTATTTGCTTTGGATATATATTATTGTCCAAAAATTATGCCAGTAGTTGAGGAGCTCTGGAATAATACCACTAGCCCCTACAAAAATTGGCATAAGAAAATAAAATGATTTGGTATTATTACTAAGTCAAAACAAATGTCAGAAAATAGAAAGAAAACAAAAAAGGAAAACACTTACCTGGACCTTACCTGCGGCCTGGCACTGTGCGGCCCAACAGGCCGCGCCAGTCCTCTCCTAGCTCGCGCCAGGAGGACGAGCGTGTGGCTAGCACGCGCGAGCACGTGCCCCGGCCACCTCCTCCCTGCCTGCTTCATCCCAGATGCGTCTAGGCGACGCCACACACTCCCCTCGACCCTCTCCCACTCTCCCCCATGCTCATCCCCTCCCCTGGACCTCTCTCTCTCACCCCCCGAACGGCTTCGTCGTTGCCGCTCGCCGTTGCCGTAGCCACCGCCTCCCCCTCGCCCTCTCTCCGTGTCTGCAAGCTCCGCCCCGCCGCCTGCTACCTCTCCGTCGAGCCACGCGACGCAGGAAGCCTTGGAATGCCGCCACCGCCGTCGTCTTCAACCTCCAGCGCCCGAGATCGCCTGCAACGCCACGTCGCCGTCCGGCCTCCCCCGAGCTCGTTGATGCCTCCAAATGATGCGGGGTGAGCCCCTCTTCGTTTCGCCCCTAACCCCGTCACCCCGCACATCCTCTAAGCGCTAGCGCCGCCGTGCTCGAAGCTCACCGCTGCACAGCCATGTCGCCACCGTCGTTTCAGACGCTGTAGCCCGCGGGCGAGCACATCAACGTGCTCAGCGTCCCTCCACGAGCCTGTAGCCACCAACGGCTTCCCCTCCCGAGCTCCATAGCGCTGAACCCGCCGTTCCCGTAGCTCCGGCCACCGCCATGGTTGTCGTGGCCATCGTCTTCGGCCACCCCACGGCCTTCCGCGTATCCCACTGGGTGCGCGCGAGCCTGGGCATCGCGTGGGTGGTCTCCGCCGCCCAAATGGTCGCCGGAGCGACGATCCCGAGCCCTCCGCCGCGTTCTGCCTCGCCGGCGGCTTAACGCCGGCGGGATTGACCGGGTCCAACTCCCCTGCTGACCCATCTTTGACCCTTGTGGGTCAATGACATGTGGGACCCGACCCTGCTAATTTTTAGTTAGGATTAGTTTAATAGCTAACTAACCCTGTTAACTAACTATGACACTGACGTGTGGACCTCACACGTCAGGTTTGACCTGGTCAGCCACGTTGACTCGCTGACGTCATGCCAGTGTCATGCTGACGCAATATATCATTTTCTGGTTTAAAAATAAATCAGGAAATTCCAGAAAATGATATAAACTTCAAAAATTCATAGAAATTCAACCGTAGCTCAGATTTAAATAATTTATATATGAAAAATTATCAGAAAAATGCAATCTATCCATCCATACCATTTTCATGCATGACAAACCAACCTATACATGCTGTATATATGAAAACACATAAATGGCATTTATAAGAGCTTATTTTGGAGTTGCATTTGAAACTTTGGTTCAAATGGACTTCATGCCAATGAATGCTAGATGCATTAACTCAAACAACATCACATACTCATGCCATGATCATGCATCATATTGTTGCATATGCTTGTGTTTGATTGTCGACACCGTTCCTTCTCGATAGGTCCTGCTCCGGAGACCGATCCAGAGTACCTGTCAGAGGAGCAGTACCCCCTGTTGATCTACCAGGCAAGCAAACCCCCTTGTTCATTCCGATACAATCCTACGCCCTCGCTCCTGCTCTCATTTATTGCATTAGGACAACAACGATTCAACTGCTACTTTGTGCTGCGGTAGTTGAACCCATTCCTCTACATGACCTGTCATTGCCACAGTAACTAGTTGAAACCCACTAGCATGTGTAGGAGTTGATTGAAGCCATTGTTGTGTTCCTACCATGCCATGCTTGCTATTGCTTAGAGTGTGTCAAGTATGATTCATTGGGAATGAATTGGAGTGCAGTGTTCTATGTTCTGATGCTGAGAGTGAAGTGTGTGAACATGATTTGGTAAAGGTAGCGGTGAGAGGCCATGTAGGAGTACATGGTGAGTTGTCTCACTAGAACCATCCTTAAGCACTAAGTTCTATGTATGTTGTCCAATGACTCGATACTACCACACGTTGGGTTCTGGTAACTCGACCCCTCTCGACTTATTAACCAACTTGATCTCTGTCCAGGAGTCGCAACTAGTTTCTGGTGTTTGTAGGTAGTGTTAGTAGTCTACCAAGTGGCACCCGGCCAGGTGGGCTTGGGACAGACTAGGCACAGTGGCACGGTGTACCAAGTGGCACCCTAGGCCTTGTTTTAACGCATTGCAATACCGTTTACGCTCACTTTTACCATTAGTTACCTTGCTGTTTTTATATTTTCAGATTACAAAAACCTTTATCTACCATCCATATACCACTTGTATCACCATCTCTTCGCCGAACTAGTGCACCTATACAATTAACCATCGTATTGGGTGTGTTGGGGACACAAGAGACTCTTTGTTATTTGGTTGCAGGGTTGCTTGAGAGAGACCATCTTCATCCTACGCCTCCCACGGATTGATAAACCTTAGGTCATCCACTTGAGGGAAATTTGCTACTGTCCTACAAACCTCTGCACCTGGAGGCCCAACAACGTCTACAAGAAGAAGGTTGTGTAGTAGACATCAAGAGACAACATACATCTCATCAAAATATCGAACGAATACCAAATTCACATGACTACTAATAGCAAGACTTCTCCCATGTCCTCAGGAACAAACGTAACTACTCACAAAGCATATTCATGTTCATAATCAGAGGAGTATAAATATGCATATAGGATATGAACATATGATCTTCCACCAAATAAACCAACTAGCATCAACTACAAGGAGTAATCAACACTACTAGCAACCTACAGGTACCAATCCCGGACTTTGAGACAAGAATTGGATACAAGAGATGAACTAGGGTTTGAGAGGAGATGGTGCTGGTGAAGATGTTGATGGAGATTGACCCCCTCCTGATGAGAGGATCGTTGGTGATGACGATGGCGATGATTTCCCCCTCCCGGAGGGAAGTTTCCCCGACAGAACAGCTCCGCCAGAGCTCTAGATTGATTCCGCCAAGATTCCGCCTCGTGGCGGCGGAGTCTCATCCCGAAAGCTCGCTTATGATTTTTTTTTCTCATCGAAAGACTCCATATAGCAGAAGATGGGCATCGGAGGGCCACCAGGGGGCCCATGAGGTAGGGGGCAGGGTGTGGCCCCCCTTCGGAACTTCTTGCACTCAGTATTTTTTATATATTCTGAAAATGACTTCCGTAAAGTGTCAGGACTTTTGGAGCTGTGCAGAATAGGTCTCTAATATTTTCTCCTTTTCCAGCCCAGAATCCCAGCTGCCGGCATTCTCCCTCTTTATGTAAACCTTCTAAATAAGAGAGAATAGGCATAAGTATTGTGACATAATGTGTAATAACAGCCCATAATGCAATAAATATCGATATAAAAGCATGATGCAAAATGGACGTATCAACTCCCCCAAGCTTAGACCTCGCTTGTCCTCAAGCGAAAGCCAAAATCGAAAAATATGTCCACATGTTCAAAGATAGAGGTGTCGATAAAAACAAAATACCGACATGAGGGCATCATGATCATTCTTAGAACAACAACTTATATAATTCTTGTCATATGATCTCTTATGCTAGAGTAACAATTCAATCACAATTTCAAGTATGAATCATAAACTTCATTGAAAACTAACAAACTACAATCTCAGTCATTGGAGCAATTACAATTTATCATAACATAGGAAAGAGTCAATATAAGAGCTTTTCAGCAAGTCCACATACTCAACTATCATATAGTCTTTCACAATTGCTAACACTCACGCAATACTTATGGGTATGGAGTTTTAATCGGTCACAGAGAAAGATAGGGGCTTATAATTTTGCCTCCAAATGTTTTACCTCAAGGGTAATGTCAACAATAATAGTTCATGAAAACTCACATCCAATTAGCCATATATACCAGGATCTTTCCAACATGTTGTGCTTGCCAAAAGATAAAATGTAAAAGGAAGGGTGAGGAACACCAAGACTCTTATGTAAGGTAGGAGATAAAAGTAAAAGATAGGCCCTTCGCAGAGGGAAGCAGAGGTTGTCATGCGCTTTTAAGGTTGGATGCACAAAATCTTAATGCGAAAGAACGTCACTTTATATTGCCACTTGTGATATGGACCTTTATTATGCAGTCCATCGCTTTTATTTCTTCCGTATCACACGATCGTATAAAGCTTATTTTCTCCCACACTAATAAGTCATGCATATTTAAGGGCAATTTTTTATTGCTTGCATCGATGACAACTTACTTGAGGGATCTTATTCAATCCATAGGTAGGTATGGTGGACTCTCATGGAAAAACTAGGTTTAGGGATATTTGTAAGCACACGTAGTATCTCTACTTGGTGCAAAGAAATTGGCTAGCATGAGAGGGAAAGGCAAGTTCAATCATGTTGGATGATCCATGACAATATAATTTATTTCAGATGTAAGAAAACATAACCCATTAAGCTGTCTTCCTTGTCCAATGTCAACTCTTTAGCATGTCATATTTTAATGAGTGCTCACAATCACAAAAGATGTCCAAGATAGTATATTTATATGTGAAGACCTCTCTTTCTTTATTACTTCCTATTAATTGCAACGATGACTAAAACTATGTTTGTCAACTCTCAACAACTTTTATTCATCATATTTTTTATATGTGAGCTCATTACTCTCCATAAGATCTATATGATCTCTTTTATTTCCTTTTTATTATTTCTCTTTTGTTTTATTCACTCAAGATCATGGCAAAATAATCAAGCCCTTGACTCAACACTAATATTTATTATATGTAGCTCACGAACTCGATTACATAGAAGGATCATAAAGAAAAACTCACAACTAGATCATACTAAAACTTTATTCTACTAGATCAAGATATTATCAAAAGGATCGAACTAAGAAAAACAGTAAAGATAGAAGTGATGGTGATACGATACCGGGGCACTCCCCCAAGCTTGGCAGCTGCCAAGAGGAGTGCCCATACCCATGTGATTATGTCTCCTTCTTTGTTGGTGAAGAGGGTGTTGGTTTTGTTGATGGCGTAGGCTTCTTCCTTTATTTGCGCTTGAGGACAGAATTTTGATCCCTTAGGTCATCGATCTCCGGCTCAAGGTTTAATATCTTCTTGCATAATTCCTGTTTGTTTTCCTGCAAGAAGCGAAAAGGGATAAACTCGATCTTAGGTTTATTTGCTCTATCAGGGAGGCTTGACTTTTTGAACTCCACATGCATGTCCCCAGGTTGGGGTAATGGGACTTCATCTTCATCTGAGCTCGTCTCCTCCCTTACCTTGGGTTCATAGTCCTCTTCTTCTTCCGTAGTCCAACCACAATGCTCCACATCACCATAGACCTTAGGATCTACAAGATAGTCAGCCACATAGCTTTCTCCTTCCGAATCCTGGGACGACAAACTGCTCTAATCTGCAGTAGGGACAGCTCGAAACAAATACAATGGATATTTGCGTGATACATTGGTCAAAACCTTCGGAAGGTTATATAATGAATTTTTACCGACCAAAATATGTAACATGCAAGAAAACAGAGTCCGGAGAGCACACGAGGTGCCCACGAGGTAGGGGGCGCGCCCAGGGGGGTAGGGCGCACCCTCCACCCTCGTGGAGCCCTCGTGTCCTTCTCGGGCTGCTTCTTATTTTTCTATTTTTCTAAATATTCCAAAACGGAAGAAAATTGCCATTAGAACTGTTTTGGAGTCGGTTTACTTACCGTACCACATACCTATTCCTTTTCGGAGTCTGAAACATTCTGGAAAGTTTCCCTTATGTATTCCTCTAGGGTTACGGTTTCAATAACATTGGTTTCAACATTTATAGGATTACCTGAGATATAATGTTTAATTCTTTGACTGTTCACCATCTTCAGATTTGTGCCTTCGAAGTTGTTGATTTTTATGGCACCGGAATGATAGACCTCCTCGATAATGTAAGGACCTTCCCATTTAGAGAGAAGTTTTCCTGCAAAAAAAATCTTAAACGAGAGTTGTATAGCAATACATAATCACCTACATTAAACTCACGCTTTTGTATTCTTTTGTCATGCCATCTTTTAACTTTTTCTTTAAATAATTTGGCATTCTCATAGGCTTGGGTTCTCCATTCATCAAGTGAGCTAATGTCAAATAACCTCTTCTCACCGGCAAGTTTGAAATCATAATTGAGCTCTTTAATAGCCCAATAAGCCTTATGTTCTAGTTTGAGAGGTAAGTGACATGCTTTTCCATAAACCATTTTAGACGGAGACATACCCATAGGATTTTTATATGCAGTTCTATAGGCCCATAATGCATCATCAACTTTCTTGGACCAATTCTTTCTAGATCTATTAACAGTCTTTTGCAAAATTAATTTGAGTTCTCTATTGTTCAATTCTACTTGACCACTAGACTGTGGGTGATAAGGAGATGCAATTCTATGATTAACATCATATTTAGCAAGCATTTTACGGAAAGCACCATGAACAAAATGTGAACCACCATCAGTCATTAAATATCTAGGGACTCCAAACCTTGGAAAAATAACTTATTTAAGCATCTTAATAGAGGTGTTATGATTAGCACTACTAGTTGGAATAGCTTCTACCCACTTAGTAACGTAATCAACAACAACTAAAATATGTGTGTATCCATTGGAGGCAGGAAAAGGTCCCATATAATCAAAGCCCCAAACATCAAATGGTTCAATAACAAGTGAATAATTCATAGGCATTTCTTGAAGTCTACTAATATTACCAATTCTTTGACATTCATCACAAGATACAACAAACTTACGGGCATCCTTGAAGAGAGTAGGCTAATAAAAACTGGATTGCAATACCTTATGTGCAGTTCTATCTCCATCATGGTGTCCTCCATAAGCTTTGGAGTGACACTTGCGTAGGATCTATTCATGTTCATGCTCAGGTACACAACGTCTAATAACACCATCTACTCCTTCTTTATAAAGATGTGGGTCATCCCAAAAGTAATGTCTCAAATCATAGAAAAACTTTTTCTTTTGCTGGTATGTGAAACTAGGTGGTATAAATTTAGCAACAATATAATTAGCATCATCATCATACCATGGAGCAGCATGAGAAGCATTTATGACATTTAATTGTTCATTAGGAAAGCTATCATCAATAGGTAGTGGGTCATCAAGAACATTTTCCAACCTAGACAAGTTATCTGCAACGGGGTTCTCAGCTCCCTTTCTATCAATAATATGCAAATCAAATTCTTGTAGCAAGATAACCCATCTAATGAGTCTAGGTTTAGTATCTTTATTTTCCATAAGATATTTAATAGCAGCATGATCCGTGTGAATAGTTACATTAGAATCAACAATATAAGGTCTGAACTTATCACAAGCAAATACAACTGCTAAGAATTCTTTTTCAGTAGTAGCATAATTTCTTTGTGCATTGTCTAGAGTTTTACTAGCATATTGAATAACATTTAATTTCTTATTAACTCTTTGCCCTAGAACAGCACCTACAGCATAATCACTAGCATCACACATAATTTCAAAAGGTAAATTCCAATTAGGTGGATGAACAATAGGTGTAGAGATTAATGCTTTCTTAAGTATTTCAAAGGCTTCTACACAATCATCATCAAATACGAATGGTATATCTTTTTGTAATAGATTAGCCAGAGGCCGAGAAATTTTTGAGAAGTCCTTAATGAACCTCCTATAAAAACCGGCGTGACCAAGGAAACTTCTTATACCTTTGATGTCCTTGGGACATGGCATCTTTTCAATAGCATCAACCTTAGCTTTATCAACTTCAATACCTCTTTCAGAAACTTTATGCCCCAAGACAATACCTTCATTAACCATAAAGTGGCACTTCTCCCAATTCAAGACAAGGTTAGTTTCTTCACATCTCTGCAAAACTCGATCAAGGTTGCTTAAGCAATCATCAAAAGAGGATCCATAGACGGAGAAATCGTCCATGAAAACCTCACAAATCTTTTCACAAAAGTCAGAGAATATAGCCATCATGCATCTTTGGAAGGTAGCAGGTGCATTACATAAACCAAAAGGCATACGTCTATAAGGAAAAGTACCGAACGGGCAAGTCAAAGTGGTCTTAGATTGATCATCAGCTGACACAGGTATTTGAGAGAAACCAGAATAACCATCTAGAAAGCAAAAATGTGTATGTTTGGATAATCTTTCTAGCATTTGATCAATAAAAGGTAAGGGGTAATGATCTTTTTAGTAGCCTTATTTAATTTGCAGAAATCAATTACCATCCTATAACCTATAATAATTCTTTGGGGAATCAATTCATCTTTATCATTAGGAATGACAGTAATACCTCCCTTTTTGGGGAAACAATGGACATGACTTACCCACTGACTATCAGCAACGGGATAAATTATACCTGCCTCAAGGAGCTTTAGTATTTCCTTTCTTACCACTTCTTTCATCTTAGGATTCAGCCGTCGTTGGTGATCACGAACTGGTTTGGCATCTTTCTCAAAATTTATTTTGTGTTCACATAGTGTGGGACTAATGCCCTTAAGATCATCGAGAGTATATCCAATAGCAGCATGGTGCTTCTTCAGAGTTTTCAATAATCTCTCTTCTTCATGCTCTGAAAGGTTAGCACTAATAATAACATGATGTATCTTTTTCTCATCAAGATAAGCATATTTAAGAGTATCAGGTAACGGTTTGAGCGCAAACACGGGATCACCCTTGGGTGGAGGAGGATCCCCTAGGATTTCGACAGGCAAATTGTGTTTCAGGATGGGTTCCTGTTTAAAGAATACTTCATCTATTTCCCTTCTTTCATTCATAAACATATCATTTTCATGGTCTAGCAAATATTGTTCTAAAGGATCACTAGGAGGTACGGCAATAGAAGCAAGACCAATAATTTCATCTTTACTAGGCAATTCCTCTTCACGGTGTTGTCTACGAAATTTAGAGAAATTAAATTCATGAGACACATCACCTAAACCAATAGTAACAACATCCTTTTCGCAATTTATCTTAGCATTAACTGTGTTCAAGAAGGGTCTACCGAATATAATGGGACAAAAGCTATCTTGTGGGGAACCAAGAACAAGAATATCAACAGGATATTTAGTTTTCCCACACAAGACTTCAACATCTCTTAACAATTACAATGGGTGATATGGTATCTCTATTGGCAAGCTTAATGGTAACATCAATATCTTCTATCTCAACAGGTGCAATATCATGCATAATTTCTTTGTATAAGTCATGAGGTATAACACTAGCACTGGCACCCAAATCACATAAGCCATGATAACAATGATCTCCTATTTTAACAGAAATGACATGCATGCCTACCACGGGTCTATGTTTATGTTTAGCACAAGGTTTAGCAATTCTAGCAGTCTCATCACAGAAATGAATAACACGCCCATCAATATTATCAGACAAGAGATCTTTAAGAATAGCAATATTAGGTTCAACTTTAATTTTCTCAGGAGGTTTATAGGTTCTAATATTGCTTTTACGAACCACAGTTGAAGCTTTAGCATGATCTTTTATCCTACCAGGAAAAGGTGGTTTCTCAACATAAGCAGTAGGAACAATAGGGTCATTATAAGTGACAGTCTTTTCTTCAACTTTAATAGGTGCATCTACTTTTACTTCTATGGTAGGATGATATATAAACCACTTCTCCCTAGGGAGATCAACATGAGTAGCAAAAGATTCACAGAAAGAAGCTACTATTTCAGAGTCAAGTCCATATTTAGTGCTAAATTTACGGAAAACATCGGTATCCATAAAAGATTTAACACAATCAAACTTAGGTGTCATACCTGACTTCTTACCTTCATCGAGGTCCCAATCTTCAGAGTTGCGTTTAATTCTTTCCAATAAATCCCATTTGAATTCAATAGTCTTCATCATAAAAGAGCCAGCACAAGAAGTATCGAGCATGGTGCGATTGTTATCAGAAAGCCGACCATATAAATTTTGAATAATTATTTCTCTTGGAAGCTCATGATTGGGGCATGAATATAACATTGATTTAAGCCTCCCCGAAGCTTGAGCGATGCTTTCTCCTTCGTGAGGCCAAAAATTATATATATAATTGCGATCACGATGAACAAGATGCATAGGATAAAACTTCTAATGAAATTCCAATTTCAATCGTTTGTAGTTCCATGATCCCATATCATCACATAGCCTATACCATGTCAATGCATCTCCCTTCAAAGATAAAGGTAAGACCTTCTTCTTAATAACATCATCGGGCACACCTGCAAGCTTAAATAATCCACAAACTTCATCCACATATATTAGGTGCTCATCAAGATGCATTGTTTCATCTCCTGCAAAAGGATTAGCTAGCAGTTTTTCTATCATACCCGAAGGAATCTCAAAGTAGACATTTTCATTTTCAGTAGGTTCAATAGGTTGAGGAGCAACTCTTTGCTCTACTGGTCGGGGTGAAGATACCCCGAACAAGCCCCTCAGAGGATTACTTTCCATAGTAACAAGTGACAGTAAATTTCAGCACACTATATAAATTTTTCCTTACCAAATTCCACCTACCAAAGGCGCTTCACTCCTTGGCAACGGCGCCAGAAAAGAGTCTTGATGACCCACAAGTATAGGGGATCTATCGTAGTCCTTTCGATAAGTAAGAGTGTCGAACCCAACGAGGAGCAGGAGGAAATGATAAGCGGTTTTCAGCAAGGTATTCTCTGCAAGCACTGAAATTATAGGTGACAGATAGTTTTGTGATAAGATAATTTGTAACGAGCAACAAGTAACAAAAGTAAATAAAGTGAAGCAAGGTGGCCCAATCCTTTTTGTAGCAAAGGACAAGCCTGGACAAATTCTTATATAGAGAAAAGCGCTCCCGAGGACACATGGGAATTATCGTCAAGCCAGTTTTCATCACGTTCATATGATTCTCGTTCGGTACTTTGATAATTTGGTATGTGGGTGGACCGGTCCTTGGGTATTGCCCTTACTTGGACAAGCATCCAACTTATGATTAACCTCTATTGCAAGCATCCGCAACTACAACAAAAGTATTAAGGTAAACCTAACCATAGCATGAAACATATGGATCCAAATCAGCCCCTTATGAAGCAACGCATAAACTAGGGTTTAAGCTTCTATCACTCTAGCAACCCATCATCTACTTATTACTTCCCAATGCCTTTCTCTAGGCCCAAATAATGGTGAAGTGTCATGTAGTCGACATTCACATAACACCACTAGAGGAGAGACAACATACATCTCATCAAAATATCGAACGAATACCAAATTCATATGACTACTAACAGAAAGACTTCTCCCATGTCCTCAGGAACAAACGAACTACTCACAAAGCATATTCATGTTCATAACCAGAGGAGTACTAATATGCATATAGGATCTGAACATATGATCTTCCACCAAATAAAACAACTAGCATCAACTACAAGGAGTAATCAACACTACTAGCAACCTACAGGTACCAATCCCGGACTTAGAGACAAGAATTGGATACAAGAGATGAACTAGGGTTTGAGAGGAGATGGTGCTGGTGAAGATGTTGATGGAGATTGACCCCCTCCTGATGATAGGATCATTGGTGATGACGATGGCGATGATTTCCCCCTCCCGGAGGGAAGTTTCCCCGGCAGAACAGCTCCGTCGGAGCCCTAGAGTGATTCCGCCAAGGTTCCGCCTCGTGGCGGCGGAGTCTCATCCCAAAAGCTGGCTTGTGATTTTTTTCTCATCAAAAGACTCCATATAGCAGAAGATGGGCATCGGAGGGCCACCAGGGGGTCCACGAGGCAGGGGGGCGCGCCGCCACCCTCATGGGCGGGGTGTGGCCCCCCTCCGGAACTTCTTGCGCTCAGTATTTTTTATATATTCTGAAAATGACTTCCATGAAGTTTCAGGACTTTTGGAGCTGTGCAGAATAGGTCTCTAATATTTGCTCCTTTTCCAACCCAGAATCCCAGCTGCCGGCATTCTCCCTCTTTATGTAAACCTTCTAAATAAGAGAGAATAGGCATAAGTATTGTGACATAATGTGTAATAACAGCCCATAATTCAATAAATATCGATATAAAATCATCATGCAAAATGGACGTATCAACTCCCCCAAGCTTAGACCTCGCTTGTCCTCAAGCGGAAGCCGAAATCGAAAAATATGTCCACATGTTTAAAGATAGAGGTGTCGATAAAAATAAAATACGGACATGAGGGCATCATGATCATTCTTAGAACAACAACTTATATAATTCTTGTCATATGATCTCTTATGCTAGAGTAACAATTCAATCACAATTTCAAGTATGAATCATAAACTTCATTGAAAACTAACAAACTATAATCTCAGTCATTGGAGCAATTACAATTTATCATAACATAGGAAAGAGTCAATATAAGAGCTTTTCAGCAAGTCCAGATACTCAACTATCATATATTCTTTCACAATTGCTAACACTCACGCAATACTTATGGGTATGGAGTTTTAATCGGACACAGAGAAAGATAGGGGCTTATAGTTTTGCCTCCAAATGTTTTACCTCAAGGGTAATGTCAACAATAATAGTTCATGAAAACTCACATCTAATTAGCCATATATACCAGGATCTTTCCAACATGTTGTGCTTGCCAAAAGATAAAATGTAAAAAGGAAGGGTGAGGAACACCAAGACTCTTATGTAAGGTAGGAGATAAAAGTAAAAGATAGGCCCTTCGCAGATGGAAGCAGAGGTTGTCATGCGCTTTTAAGGTTGGATGCACAAAATCTTAATGCGAAAGAACGTCACTTTATATTGCCACTTGTGATATGGACCTTTATTATGCAGTCCATCGCTTTTATTTCTTCCGTATCACACGATCGTATAAAGCTTATTTTCTCCCACACTAATAAGTCATACATATTTAGAGGGCAATTTTTTATTGCTTGCACCGATGACAACTTACTTGAGGGATCTTACTCAATCCATAGGTAGGTATGGTGGACTCTCATGGAAAAACTAGGTTTAGGGATATTTGGAAGCACAAGTAGTATCTCTACTTGGTGCAAATAAATTGGCTAGCATGAGAGGGAAAGGCAAGCTCAATCATGTTGGATGATCCATGACAATATAATTTATTTCAGATGTAAGAAAACATAACCCATTACGTTGTCTTCCTTGTCCAACGTCAACTCTTTAGCATGTCATATTTTAATGAGTGCTCACAATCATAAAAGATGTCCAAGATAGTATATTTATATGTGAAGACCTCTCTTTCTTTATTACTTCCTATTAATTGCAACGATGACCAAAACTATGTTTGTCAACTCTCAACAACTTTTATTCATCATATTTTTTATATGTGAGCTCATTACTCTCCATAAGATCTATATGATCTCTTTTATTTCCTTTTTATTATTTCTCTCTTATTTTATTCACTCAAGATCATGGCAAAATAATCAAGCCCTTGACTCAACACTAATCTTTATTATATATAGCTCACGGACTCGATTACATAGAAGGATCATAAAGAAAAACTCACAACTAGATCATACTAAAACTTTATTCTACTAGATCAAGATATTATCAAAAGGATCGAATTAAGAAAAATAGTAAAGATAGAAGTGTCATGTAGTCGACGTTCACATAACACCACTAGAGGAGAGACAACATACATCTCATCAAAATATCGAACGAATACCAAATTCACATGACTACTAATAGAAAGACTTCTCCCGTGTCCTCATGAACAAACGTAACTACTCACAAAGCATATTCATGTTCATAATCAGAGGAGTATTAATATGCATATAGGATCTGAACATATGATCTTCCACCAAATAAACCAACTAGCATCAACTACAAGGACTAATCAACACTACTAGCAACCTACAGGTACCAATCCCGGACTTAGAGACAAGAATTGGATACAAGAGATGAACTAGGGTTTGAGAGGAGATGGTGCTGGTGAAGATGTTGATGGAGATTGACCCCCTCCCGATGAGAGGATCGTTGGTGATGACGATGGCGATGATTTCCCCCTCCCGGAGGGAAGTTTCCCCGGCAGAACAGCTCCGCCGGAGCCCTAGATTGATTCCGCCAAGGTTCCGCCTCGTGGCGGCGGAGTCTCGTCCCGAAAGCTGGCTTATGATTTTTTTCTCATCGAAAGATTCCATATAGCAGAAGATTGACATCGGAGGGCCACCAGAGGGCCCACGAGGCAGGGGGGTGCCCAGGGGGGTAGGGCGCGCCCCCACCCTCGTGGGCAGGGTGTGGCCCCCCTCCAGAACTTCTTGCGCTCAGTATTTTATATATATTCTGAAAATGACTTCCGTGAAGTTTCAGGACTTTTGGAGCTGTGCAGAATAGGTCTCTAATATTTGCTCCTTTTCCAGCCCAGAATACCAGCTGCTGGCATTCAACCTCTTTATGTAAACCTTGTAAAATAAGAGAGAATAGGCATAAGTATTGTGACATAATGTGTAATAACAGCCCATAATGCAATAAATATTGATATAAAAGCATGATGCAAAATGGACGTATCGGCCGACCCTAAAGGGGGCACGCCAAGTGTGGGGAGTCCTACTAGGACTCCCAAGTCCTAGTAGGATTCCCCTTTCCTTTCCGGAGTAGGAGAGAAGGAAAGAGGGGGAGAGGGAAAAGGAAAAGGGGGTTGCACCCCTTGTCCAATTCGGACCAGAGGGGGGGGCGCGCACCTCCTTCCTTTTGGCCCCTCTCCTCTATTCCCGTATGGCCCAATAAGGCCCAATACTTCTACCGGTGAATTCTCGTAACTCCCTGGTACTCCGAAAATACCCGAATCACTCGGAACCTTTTCGATTTCCGAATATAGTCCAATATTTCGATCTTTACGTCTCGGGCATTTCGAGACTCCTCATCATGTCCCCGATCTCATCCGGGACTCCGAACTACCTTCGGTACATCAAATCACATAAACTCATAATACAATCGTCACCGAAACTTTAAGCGTGTGGACCCTACGGGTTCGAGAACTATGTAGACATGACCGAGACACGTCTCCGGGCAATAACCAATAGCGGAACCTGGATGCTCATATTGGCTCCCACATATTCTATGAAGATCTTTATCGGTCAAACCGCATAACAACATACGTTGTTCCCTTTGTCATCGATATGTTACTTGCCCGAGATTCGATCGTCGGTATCTCAATACCTAGTTCAATCTCGTTACTGGCAAGTCTCTTTACTCGTTCCGTAATACATCATCCCACAACTAACTCATTAGTTGCAATACTTGCAAGGCTTAAGTGATGTGTATTACTGAGTGGGCCCAGAGATACCTCTCCGACAATCGGAGTGACAAATCCTAATCTCGAAATACGCCAACCCAACAAGTACCTTGGAGACACCTGTAGAGCACCTTTATAATCACCCGGTTACGTTGTGACGTTTGGTAGCACACAAAGTGTTCCTCCGGTAAATGGGAGTTGCATAATCTCATAGTCATAGGAACATGTATAAGTCATGAAGAAAGCAATAGCAACAAACTAAACGATCAAGTGCTAAGCTAACGAAATGGGTCAAGTCAATCACATCATTCTCCTAATGATGTGATCCCATTAATCAAATGGCAACTCTTTTTCTATGGCTAGGAAACATAACCATCTTTGATCAACGAGCTAGTCAAGTAGAGGCATACTAGTGACACTCTGTTTGTCTATGTATTCACACATGTATCATGTTTCCGTTTAATACAATTCTAGCATGAATAATAAACATTATCATGATATAAGGAAATAAATAATAACTTTATTATTGCGTCTAGGGCATATTTTCTTCAGTTTCCCACTTGCACTAGAGTCAATAATCTAGTTCACATCTTTATGTGATTAGTTCACATCTCCATGTGAGTAATACCCAAAGGGTTTACTAGAGTCTATAATCTAGTTCAGATCGCTATGTGATTAACACCCAAAGGGTGATCATATTTTGCTTGTGAGATAAGTTTAGTCTACGGGTCTGCAACATTCAGATCCGTATGTATTTTACAAATTTCTATGTCTACAATGCTCTGCACGGAGCTACTCTAGCTAATTGCTCCCACTTTTAATATGTATCCATATTGAGACTTAGAGTCATCTAGATCGATGTAAAAATCTTGCATCGAGGTAACTCTTTACGATGAACTCTTTTATCACCTCCATAACCGAGAAATATTTCCTTAGTCCTCTGAGGATAATTTTGACCGCTGTCCAGTGATCTACTCCTAGATCACTATTGTACTCCCTTGCCAAAAAGATGCTAAGGTATACAATAGTACTGGTAAACAGCATAACATACTTTATAGAACCTATGACTGAGGCATAGGGAATGACTTATCATTCTCTTTCTATTTTCTGTTGTGGTCGGGTTTTGAGTCTTTACCCAACTTCACACCTTGCAACACAGGCAAGAACTCCTTCTTTGACTGTTCCATTTTGAACTACTTAAAAATCTTGTCAAGGTATGTACTCATTGAAATAACTTATCAAGCGTCTTGATCTATCTCTATAGATCTTGATGCTCAATGTGTAAGCAGCTTCATCGAGGTCTTTCTTTGAAAAACTCCTTTCGAATACTCCTTTATGCTTTCCAGAAAATTCTACATTCTTTCCGATCAACAATATGTCATACAGATATACTTATCAGAAATGTTGTAGTGCTCCCACTCACTTTCTTGTAAATACAGGCTTCACCGCAAGTCTGTATAAAACTATATGCTTTGATCAACTTGTCAAAGCATATTTCCAACTCCGAGATGCTTGCACCAGTCCATAGATGGATCGCTGGAGCTTGCATATTTTGTTAGCACCTTTAGGATTGACATAACCTTCTGGTTGCATCATATACAACTCTTTCTTTAATAACTCCTTTAAGGAATGCAATTTTGTTTATCCATTTGCCAGATTTCATAAAATGCGGCAATTTGCTAACATGATTCGGACAGACTTAAGCATCACTACGATCGAGAAAATCTCATCATAGTCAACACCTTGAACTTTGTCAAAAACCTTTTTCGACAAGTCTAGCTTTGTAGATAGTAACACTACTATCAGTGTCCGTCTTCCTCTTGAAGATCCATTTATTTTCTATGGCTTGCCGATCATTGGGAAAGTTAGCCAAAGTCCACACTTTGTTCTTATACATGGATCTCATCTCAGATTTCATGGCCTCAAGTCATTTTGCGGAATCTGGGCTCATCATCGCTTCCTCATAGTTCGTAGGTTTGTCATGGTCAAGTAACACGAACTCCAGAATAGGATTACCGTACCACTCTGGTGCGGAACATACTCTGGTTGACCTATGAGGTTCGGTAGTAACTTGATCCGAAGCTTTCATGATCATCATCATTAACTTCCTCACTAATTGGTGTAAGCATCACTGGAACTGATTTCAGTGATGAACTACTTTCCAATTTGGGAGAAGGTACAATTACCTTATCAAGTTCTACTTTCCTCCTACTCACTTATTTTGAGAGAAAACTCCTTCTCTTAGAAAGGATCCATTTTAGCAACGAATATCTTGCCTTCGGATCTGTGATAGAAGATGTACCCAACAGTAACTTTTGGGTATCTTATGAAGACGCACTTTTCCGATTTGGGTTTGAGCTTATCAGGATGAATTTTTTTCACATAAGCATCGCAACCCAAAACTTTAAGAAATGACAACTTTGGTTTCTTGCCAAACCACAGTTCATATGGCGTCGTCTCAACGGATTTAGATGGTGCCCTATTTAACGTGAATGCAGCTGTCTCTAATGCATAACCCCAAAACGATAGTGGTAAATCGGTAAGAGACATCATAGATTGCACCATATATAATATAGTACGGTTATGATGCTCGAACACACCATTACGTTGTGGTGTTCCAGGTGGCATGAGTTGCGAAACTATTCCGCATTGTTTCAAATGAAGACCAAACTCGCAACTCAAATATTCTCCTCCACGATCAGATTGTAGAAACTTTATTTTCTTGTTACGATGATTTTCCACTTCACTCTGAAATTCTTTGAACTTTTCAAATGTTTCAGACTTATGTTTCTTCAAGTAGATATACCCATGTCTGCTCAAATCATCTATGAAGGTCAGAAAATAACGATACCCGCCGCGAGCCTCAACACTCATCGGACCTCATACATCAGTATGTATTATATCCAATAAGTCAATTGCTCACCCCATTGTTCCGGAGAACGGAGTCTTAGTCATCTTTGCACATGAGGCATGGTTCGCAAGCATCTACTGATTCATTAATCAAGTGATTCCAAAAGCCCATCAGCATGGATTTTCTTCATGTGCTTTACACCAATATGACCTAAACAGCAGTGCCACAAATAAGTTGCACTATCATTATTAACTTTGCATCTTTTGGCTTCAATATTATGAATATGTGTATCACTACGATCGAGATCCAACAAACCATTTTATTGGGTGTA
Organism: Triticum dicoccoides; assembly: GCF_002162155.2. Lineage (NCBI taxonomy): Eukaryota > Viridiplantae > Streptophyta > Magnoliopsida > Poales > Poaceae > Triticum > Triticum dicoccoides. The sequence goes on along the minus strand of NC_041388.1, from coordinate 298,251,288 downwards.
TAACCATAGAAGGTTTTATTCATGTCAACAAAATAACAATTATTCTCTAACTTAAATGAATAACTGTATTGCAATAAACATGATCAAATCATATTCTTGCTCAACGCAAACACCAAATAACATTTATTTAGGTTCAACACTAATCCCGAAAGTATAGGGAGTGTGCGATGATGATCATATCATTCTTGGAACTACTTCCAACACACATCGTCACTTCACCCTTAACTAGTCTTTGTTCATTCTGTAACTCCTGTTTCAAGTTACTACTCTTAGCAACTGAACTAGTATCAAATACCGAGGGGTTGCTATAAACACTAGTAAAGTACACATCAATAACATGTATATCCAATATACCTTTGTTTACCTCACCATCCTTCTTATCCGCCAAATACTTGGGGCAGTTCCGCTTCTAGTGACCAGTCCCTTTGCAGTAGAAGCACTCAGTCTCAGGCTTAGGTCCAGACTTGGGCTTCTTCACTTGAGCAGCAACTTGCTTGCCGTTCTTCCCGAAGTTGCCCTTCTTCCCTTTGCCCTTTTTTTTGAAACTAGTGGTCTTTGTCAACCATCAACACTTGATGCTTTTCTTGATTTCTACCTTCGTCGATTTCAGCATCACGAAGAGCTTGGGAATTACTTTTGTCATCCTTTGCATATTATAGTTCATCACTAAGTTCTAGTAACTCGGTGATAGTGACTAGAGAACTTTGTCAATTACTCTCTTATCTGGAAGATTAACTCCCAATTGATTCAAGCAATTGTAGTACTTAGACAATCTGAGCACATGCTCACTGGTTGAGCTATTCTCCTCCATCTTGTAGCTATAAAACTTGTTGGAGACTTCATATCTCTCAACTCGGGTATTTGCTTGAATATTAACTTCAAGTCCTGGAACATCTCATATGATCCATGACGTTCAAAACGTCTTTGAAGTCCCGATTCTAAGCTGTTAAACATGGTGCACTAAACTATCAAGTAGTCGTCATATTGAGCTAGTCAAACGTTCATGACGTCTGCATCTGCTCCTGCAATAGGTCTGTCACCTAGCGGTGCATAAAGGACATAATTCTTCTGTGCAGCAATGAGGATAATCCTCAGATCACAGATCCAATCTGCATCATTGCTACTAACATCTTTCAACTTATTTTTCTCTAGGAACATATCAAAAATAAAACAGGGGAGCTAAACGCGAGCTATTGTTCTACAACATAGATATGTTAATAATATTAGGACTAAGTTCATGATAAATTAAAGTTCAATTAATCATATTACTTAAGAACTCCCACTTAGATAGACATCCCTCTAGTCATCTAAATGATCACATGATCCAAATCAACTAAACCATGTCCGATCATCACATGAGATGGAGTAGTTTTCAATGGTGAACATCACTATATTGATCATATCTACTATATGATTCACGCTCGACCTTTCGATCTCCAGTGTTCCTAGGCCATATCTGCATAAAAAAACGAGAAGTTCATACCCAACTTCAAAATGATCTTCCCTTTTGTGTGTCTGAATTTGAATAATTTCATTTGTAAACTTTAAATTTGTAATATTGGTGAATTGTGTGAACCTTCACTATCAAGTTTGGATTTATTATGTGTGCAAATATACAATTGAAATATAGTATACGTAAAGCAAAACTTAGAGGAATTGACCAATAAGTTTTTTTAGCGAGCTCAGTTCTAGGGGTTTAAGTAGAAATTGTTTTGTTTAACTCCTCAAATTTGAGGACTTAAGGTTCGAGGGGCTATTTGATGAGCTAAATTATAGAAGTTCAGCCAGAGATTTCTTATTTTGTTTTGGATTAAAATGCCTATGTAAAGAAAATCCCATATAAGGATCCATGTTACCCAAGAAACCCACAGTGAATGTGCACAAAATCTACCATTTCCCATTACTTAGTAACTAGGAGACCAACTCTTTTTTATTTCATGGTAATACGTGTCTCATTATGTCATAAGCATCATAGTACAAGTCACGTAAACACCAACCTGACAAGACTGAAAAAACAACAAAACGCTTGTCTTTGCACAAAGGAATACCAGCCAAGAAAGAAAATTATAATCATAACCAAAGAATTCTCCGAGTTTAACACCATCGTCCGTCACCTGACTCCGATATTACCACAGCAGCGACCAAAGAAGTTTGGCTAAAAATTTAATGAGCTCAATTATAGAAGTTTGGCTAGAGATGGTCTTATATTGGATTAAACTGCCCTTGAAGTAAAAGAAAATTCGCATATAAGATGTCCCTGTTACCCAGGAAACCAACGGTGGATCTGCACAAAATCTACTCTTTCCTACCACTAGTATCTGATTTCCTTAATTTTTATATACCGTAGGTGTACAAAATATCATGCTAGGAATACTTGCAGCGTAGTTTTGATAATTTCGTCCGCTAAAAGCTTGTATGTCCTCTGAGAAGGATGGACCGAATCAAAGAAGACGTACTTATCAGCATCCTGACACGTGAACGCCTCGTCCATGCCGCAAAGGACGGTCGTCTCGATGAGCCCCGTGCCGCAGCAGCCTCGCGCAACGTTCTCAAAGCCGTACTCCGACGGGCTGGCGAAGATGGCGGACGGCACGTCGTACACGTCCAGGTACACCACCCGCGCGCCGGCGAGCTCGGCGCCGAGCCTCACCACGGCGTCCCGGATCCCGGCGTTGTACCTCAGCGCCACCCGGTTGTACTCCTCGTTGCACTCCCCCGGCGCCTCCCGGTTCAACGTCCTCGCCGCCGGCACGCACCCGAACGGCGGGATGCCGCCGAGCATGACCTTGCGGGCGCCGAGCTCGTAAGCTTGGCGGACGGCGTCTTCGGCGAGGCCTACCAGGTAGCTGGCGTAGTCCGTTGGCGTGTACTGGGCGCGCCGGAGAGGAATGACGTAGTAGTTCACGAAGAAATCGTTTGTGCCGATGCTGAAGATGTACAGCGCCTCGGCGATGATCTCGTCGGCCACGGCCTGGCCCTTGGCCTGCTTCAGCCTCTCCTTGTATTCCTTGAAGTATTCCAGCTGCTGACTTATTGATATCACTGACTGTAATAATTTAGTAAGACAAAAAAGTTACTTTCCATAGGCAAAAAAAAAGAGAGTATGTCTCACAAAATTAATATTGTCGGAGTTTTGTATGGCTCTGATTTTGTATCAGATAATCTACATATAGTTGGACTACTTGTCACTGGAAGTTTGAATTTTGAAGAACACGTGCACCAATTTCGAAGCACATACTATTTGGGACGCCCCCCCTCCCCCTAAGAGAAGTCCAGCAGCGCCCCGAAACCACCCCCCATCGTCATTATAGGGGAGAAAAGCAAAAAAACAGCCTCCAACAGTTCCCCGAACGTCTCCCCTTTTTTTCTGCCTCCCCGAAAACGACCCCTCTCTCCCCTCTATCTAGGGGAACGACGACCTCCCCGATCCCCTCCCCGATTCGCTGGCCGGCGCAACCGCTGCCTCCGGAAAGCTCCGTCCCGCCACAACGTCGCCGCCGTCACTGCATCAGGTTCGTTCTTTCCATGTTTTTCTCTCAGATCCGAGCAGAATAGAAAGGGGAAGGAGAGAGGGCGCCGCCGGGCAATGGATACTGGGGGCGCGGCCGATTTGGCTGCAGATGAGGAGGTGCTAGGCTGCCGTGGCTGCCATGGCTGGGGGGAAGGGGGGCGGCTGTCGTGACTCGGCTGGGGGAGCCGCGCGCCCGCCGTGGCTAAACACCAAACGGGGGGAGGGGTGTGGCCGCCGCCGTGGGTGAAGACCAGATGTGGGAGGGGCGTGGCCGCCGCCGGGCAGTGGGTTCGGCGAGGAGGGAGGCGCTAGAAGGGAGGAGCTGGGCGCTGCTGCTATAGAGATGGCATGCATCCATGGTGTGGCTTGCTGGAGCTGCTGCTACTGCCCGCTTCTGCTAGAGAGAACAGAGAGAAAGAGAGCAGAGATATGAGAGATGTTGTGATTGCTGCACATTAATATAGATGTATGGTGCTTTCTTCATGATGTATGATGTGTTTGCTGCACATTTAGATATAGATCAGAGAGATAGGTTGCTACTGATTGTTGGTGCTATTGCTAGTAATTTTCCACTGACTGTTGCTGCTATTTGATTTCATTTGTATTTGTTACTGATTGCTAGTGACTGCTGCAAGTTAATTGCTACTGGGATATAACATTTACATAGCTATTTGCGATTGATTGCTGCTAGTTATTTGCTATTGGTTGCTGCACATCTATATGATGTATGGTTCATTCTTTTTTGTTTCAGGTTTAAGTAATGGACGATCAGAGTTATTTTGAACTTTTGCAAAGTGATGTCGGATTGAATGATTTGCACTGGACCGAAGAAGAACAAATGGATCTCGAAAAGGATGAAGAAGAACAAACTGATCTCGAAGGGCCTGCAGAACCTACCCCTCCTATGACAGCAAGGTCTTTGAAAGCAAAGGGGAAGAAATCAAGCGCCTCGAAGAGGCAAAAGAATTTCAGCAAGGCTGAAGATTTAACTTTGGTGGATGCATACCTTGAGATAACTCAAGATCCAATCATAGGAGTCGACCAATCTCGTGATTGTTATTGGAAAAGAATCGATGCTTATTTCCATGCCAATAAATCTGAAGACCATGGTCGCACACAAGGTTCTCTTCAGCATCGTTGGGCTATTATTCAAGAACAAGTGAATAGATTTTGTGCATATTATAGTCAGGTCCTGAATAGGAACCAAAGTGGGATGACACGTGAAAATAAGGTAACAAATATGCTTTGCATGGTTCCTATTTTGTTCATATCTTTGTTGTGCTGATGCATATGTATTAATGTAGCTATGTCAAGCGATTGTTCTCTATGCCAATGGAGACAAGGCAAATAAATCATTTGGATTGATGCATTGCTTTAATAAGTTGGAAGACACCGAGAAGTGGAAATCTCGGCCCCAGAAAAAACAGAAGACATCCTCGTTGGATACTCCTAATTCATCATCTGCTAGTTTGTTTGAGGATGAAGCTACATCTCCCTCTAAAGTTGTCCCCAAGAAAAGGCCACCTGGAATCAAGAGGGCTAAAGATGCAGCATGGCGGGCTCAAAGTTCTTCCATTACAGTTAATAGTAGTGCCATGGAATCATTTGGGGGTATCTTGGAGACAAGGGAGTCAAAAAGACAAGAGCGATTTGAGCTCATGATTGCAATGGACAAACAGAGAGAAGAAGATAGGTTGGTAGAAGAAAGAAAGAAACTTGCAATACAAGAAAAAAAGATGGAATTAGAAGAAGAAAAGATACGAATCATGAGAATGGCGGAAGAACGCATGATGGGGGCTGAAGAAAGCAAAATAATGAGCATGGACCTTAGTGGCATGGATGAGCAAGAACAAGAATTCTACAAATTAAGGAAGAGCCAGATCATCAACCGACATCGTAACTCGTCGGCTTGAGCTATGTGTTGTAATCTGTACTACTTATTATCTTCGAACCATTTGGATGAAATGTATCTTGTAATCTGTACTACTTATTATCTTCGAATCATTTGGATGAAATGTGTCTTGTAATCTGTACTAATTATTATCTTTGAACCATTTGGATGAACTATGTGTAGTAATCTGTACTATATCTCTGAACCATTTGGCTGACTATGTGTAGTAAACTATTGCTTCCATTATTTAGAAAATGATACAGATAGTGCTTACACTCCCATTATAATTGAAAAACAGTACACACTTGCATAATCTAAAATGGTGACATAGACTACATTATTGAAAGCTACATCAGTCCACGGATCTGCCACAGGTGCTCAACTAGATCAACTTGCCGCTGACAATGAACTTGTTTGTCTCGAATATCACTCTGAGCTTGAAGAAACTGAGTCAATGTAGCCGCCTCTCGGTGAGAAGGTGTCACTAGTTCTCCCATGTTATCGTAGCGGTAGTCTACACGACTTCCACGCTCATCTTCTATTATCATGTTATGCAGGATGATACAAGCTGTCATCACTTCTCCGAGTGTCTCCAGATCCCAATACCTTGCTGGTCCACGTACAATAGCAAAACGAGCTTGCAGAACACCAAAGGCTCGTTCGACATCCTTCCGACATGCTTCTTGAAACCGGGAGAAATTTTTGTTCTTCTCACCTTTGGGATTTGGAATTGTCTTCACAAAAGTTGCCCACTGCGGATATATGCCATCTGCAAGGTAATACCCCGTGTTGTAGTTGTGACCATTGATGGTATAATTCACTTCTGGAGCATGCCCTTCAACTAGGTTTGCAAACACGGGTGAACGGTGGAGGACATTTATATCATTATGAGATCCTGGTAAACCAAAGAAAGAATGCCAAATCCAAAGGTCTTGTGAAGCAACGGCTTCAAGAATGACCGTGGGTACGCGTTTATGGCCAACAAAAAAACCTTTGTGTGCAGTAGGGCAATTTTTCCACTTCCAATGCATGCAGTCGATGCTTCCGAGCATACCCGGAAACCCCCTTTGCTCTCCAATTGCAAGTAATCTAGCAGTATCTTCAGCATTTGGAGATCTTAGGTATTGACCCCCAAAGACATCGATCACAGCATGCAGTCGATGCTTCCGAGCATACCCGGAAACCCCCTTTGCTCTCCAATTGCAAGTAATCTAGCAGTATCTTCAGCATTTGGAGATCTCAGGTATTGACCCCCAAAGACCTCGATCACAGCACGCACAAATCTTCTAAGATTTTCTAAAGCGGTGGACTTTGCCAGCCGACAATACTCATCAATAAGATCAGCTGCTATCCCATAAGCTAGGATTCGAAATACTGAGGTCAATTTTTGATAAGGATGTAAACCAGGAACACCAGCACTTTCTTCTCAGGGAAAAATAGCTATCATGTGCCTCTATAGCACTTGCTATGCGCAGAAAAAGAGGACGATGCATTCTATACCTGTGAAGAAAAACTTAAATGAGACATGAAGAGCAACTACTATGGTGAAAACGAAATAGATGCACAAATTTCATACCTATTGCGAAACATCCTTGCCTTGAAGGTGGGGTTCTCTGCAAAATAGTCCTTGTGGAGATTCTGAAAGCGTTCCGCAAAATCGCGCTGAAGAGATTGACGTCCCGGTTGTGAACCTCTATGTCGTGGAGCATCCAACCGGGCTTCTTCTTCCTCTGCTACAATTGCAGCCATCATGAGTTCCTCATCTTCGGAGGAGGAATCTTCGCAAAACTGTCGGGCCAAACTTCGACGGTGACTCATTTCGTTGTGGAGAGATGGCAGAGAGATGGCGCAAGAGAGGTAGAAGAGGAGGCATGATCAGGATTGTGATAGATATGAGGGGTGATCATGTATTTATAGGGCTGAAACTAGCCGTTGGAAAACTAGCCGTTGGAAACTAGCCGTTGGTAGTTATGAAATATTCTTAAAATATAGAATAAGAGAGATGTTTATGGGAACTGCTGGAGTTGAGCAATTTTTAGGGGAGAATCTTTTTAGGGGAGTCCCCTGTTTTGAGATATAGGGGAGAAATTTTAGGGGAACTGCTGGACTTGCTCTAAGGAGGCATTTTTTTTTCGCCCCTTGGAGGGCTGCTGGCGAGAACTTTGGCCTGGGGGTGGACTTTTTCTCACTCGTTGCGCCCCCAGAGCTAGCTGGAGTAGCAGCAACAGCAGCAGCTCGCCACTGCAATCCATCGCTGCCGACGCACCCCCGTCCACCGCCGCCGACGCAGGAGCAGCAGCTCGCCAGTCGCCACCGCAAATCCACCGCCGCCGATGCACCCGCGTCCATCGCTGCCGACGCAGGAGCAACAGCTGTAGCAGCCCGCGGAGCAGGTGCCATCTTCCCACGCTCTCACGCATCACCACAGCTACAACATCAAGATGGCCACGCGACACCTTCTCCGAGCAGAGTCACCGCGAGGAGCGCGCGCAGGCCACGGCGCAGAAGGCGGCCGACGAGCTCGCCGCGGCCAGGCGGGATATGCAGGAGCTCAGCAGCCCAGGACGGCGGACCGGCATCTTCGGCAGCGTGCAGGAGAGCGCGCGCTCCCTGCTGGGCGCCGTCCGCGACACCTTCTCCGGCGGCGTCCGGGACACAACCACCGCCCACGACAGCCACTCCACCGGCGCCATGGGGACCGCGGGGGAGAAGCTCAATGAGTACGGGAGCTACGCATCGCAGAAGGCCGAGGAAGAGAAGGAGAGCGCGAGTGAGATGGCCGACACAGCCGCGGGAAAGACCAAGGAGACCAAGGACGCGGCGGCGGAGAAGACGAGGGAGACGGCGGACACCCGTGGTCGCCACGCTCAGGGCCGGTGCCGGTGCCGGTGCCGGGGACGCCCGTAGTCGCCACGCTCGGGGCCGGTGCGCCCGGTGCCGGGGCCGCCCGTGGCCAGCGCGCCCGGTGCCGGGGACGCTCAGGGCCAGTCCGCCCAGTGACGGGGCTGCCCGTGACCGACGCGCCCGGTGCCGGGGACGCTCGGGGCCGGTCAGCCCGGTGACGGGGCCGCTCGGGGCCGGCCCCGCTCGGGGCCCGCGTGCCGGCTACCGCGCACCGTCGCGTCGCGCCTCCACGCACTGGCTCCTGCGCGCCGTCGCGTCGCGCCTCCGTGCACCGGCTCCCGCCGCCGTCGCGTCGCGCCCGCGCTCACCGGCTCCCGCGCGCCGTCGCGTCGCCCCTCGCTGCCAGGTGCTCCTCCCCTCCGAGCTCCCGTGCTGCTCCTCTCCTTGCGGCAACCCGCCTCCACGCGTCTGCGACGCCCGCGCCGGCTGCTCCGCCGCCCGTCCCCTTCCCCGACACGATGTGGAGGATGGCGACGAGGTAGACGGGGGCGCCGGAGCCGACGCTTTGCGCGTAGCGGCGAGGCAGCGCCCGATGCGGCCGACGGGCTTGTGTGAGAGAGAGAGGATGGGCATGTGTGGACAGGAGCACATGGTAGCCAGGGAAGGAAAGGGAAGAGAGAGGAGAGAGACACTGGCAGATGGGCCGGCACCTGTAAAACGGCGAAAATAGCCCCCCAGGCGCCCCCAGCTTCCTGGGTTTGTGTTGGGGTCGCCGGCTCTATTTTCGGCCAAATCCGGCGCTAATCGGGCTTGTGGGGCGTGAATGAGACTTTTTTATCCGCGCGCGATGAAAAAGTGCTCTGGGGGCTTTTTTGGGATGGGTGGAGATGCTCTTGATAGGATTAGATTCCTACAAAACTGCTCCACCTTTTCAGTTACTTGAAATGAAGTTCATTTTTCTCAGAAAATAATAACACAACCCATAAGACCTGCACACATACACACCATGACACACACTAACACACGTAACGATCGATAGGAATGCCTACTAAACTCATGATGTTAGAGGATTTTGAAGTCACCACAGATGCTTGGTAGTGACATGTACGTCATGTATCACAAAAACAAAAGTCGACATCAGTGAGACGTGAGGCGCACAGTCAACCTGAATCGCTGCACAACCACCGTCTTAACACCCTCCAATATCATGTCGGTTTTAAAACTGTTTTATTGATAGTCATTGTTCATGGCATGTACAACAATGCAATATTAGCTTTCTTTAAAAGATGTTTAACATGTATGAGGTGCCCCCGCAAGAAAAAAAACATGTATGAGGTGAAAGAGAGGGAATGGGATAAGAGGGAATAAGGATACACCGTCCGTTGTTTACAGATGACGAGGTGATTATTTGCTATTGTCAGATGTTGTATGTTTTTTGTTTCTCGAAAAGAGGGAATATCCCTAGCATCGAGTGTTTTTCTTCTTCTTCCAGATGTTGAAAGTATCTCACACTAACAAATGTGTAGTTATTTATAGATTGCTCGGCCATTTTATAGACTGCATACCTATTTAAGACTAGCCACAATGGGTAGTAACATAGAGTAGTAACATGCCTATGTTACTACTCTATGTTACTACCTGTATAGTGGGGAGTAACATATGTGTGGTAATATGCAACACTTTATTTATTAAGTTATAGACTCATCATGCCTTGATATGTGTGATGTTACTTATACTACTAGTAACTAGCTATGTTATCATATGCTTCTCTTTCTTTATTTATTGCTTGCCACATCATCTATTCTATCTAAATATATGTGATGTTACTACCTATGTTACTTCCACTGTGTGTAGTTTAAGTTTTCTGATAAATATAAATGGTCATGCAAACAAACCGTCGTACCTTCGTACATGTCCTCATATCACATTTGTCCTTCTCAAAGAGTTACATTTTAGAAGATGACAAGACAATTCTAGTACTATGTAATGTAATTGTTATATGACATGTAGGGTACAACGTAGCAGTCAAAACAAATGTAGCGTACTGCTTAGTACTCTCATAATCGGGGAGACCCCCTCCCTCAAATATTGTTGTAGCACAGTGTAATATTACTGCCAACAGTATGGAAAAGGAAAGAAAATGAAATAAACGACAGTGGAAGCGGTTAATATTTTCTTGACCAATATCTTTCATTTCTCTTTCGGTGAATCACTTTCAATAACCTAACTGAATTTAAGTCTAAAAGAACATTAATTAAATGTTAAAGGACATAATTACTAGAACTACAATGTGAAGGATACAAATGTTTGATTTTGTTCCCTTGCAATATTTTCTGTAATGGCATCGATATCATGTATTCTGCAATTTCCCTGATTTGGTCGAGTTTTTAAATAGTACTCTCTCTGTTCACAAATATAAGATGTTCCACTCCATCCGATGCAAATTAATTGACACAACCTCTATACAATGTAAAAGTTGTGTCAATTAATTCAGATCAAATGGAGTAACTTTTTTCTGAATCAGATGCATATAAACACATTTTACTGTGTTGTTTACTCATTTCAATCCGTATGTACTTCATATTAAAATATTCAAACATCTTATATTTATGAACAGGAGGAGTATATAAATATTTAAAAACTGTAGGTTTAATGTATTTTGCGACTTCCTTGCTTCTATGAATATATCCAAATGCTAGCGGTGATATCATGATGTTTCTTATGATATACAAAATATTAACCGAACTGTTTGACTAGTAGACCTAAACATATCTATACGAATTATCCATCAGATCAACACACGCTCTACAATATGGGAACGCATTGTACGTATACAAGACTGCTAGCACTATATATAAAGACACTAGTTCCCTTGCAAGTTGTCCCTCATAGATTTCAGGTCTTGTGATTGCTTCAAATCATTTTTTTTTGCGGGAGTACTTCAAATCATTTATGAATGACCGTAGAAACAGACCACCTCGTGGTTCAGAAACATACGACGATTTTTGAGTTATCAATAATTTTGACTGTGTACCATAAGATTTGTTTCAAGAAAAACATTGAAAAAAATATATTTCCCTCCATTAAGTAACGTAATAGCTTGAACTCCACCGAGTTGATTGGGGAATACTCCCTCCGTTTCATAATATAAGAGTTTTTTTTACACTACAGTAGTTTTTTAGAAGAACTGAGAGAGTTTCAGTTAGTTATTCCTTATACGTCAATCATAGTCATAGAGTACTGAACTGAAATGTTCTAGACGCAGTTCGGTGATCACATCTTTTCAGATCTCAACATCAGCTAGCCTTAGTGACGTGCAAATTCGCTGGCCAAAACTAATCGAGATCGGGGTAAAAAGATTGCCAGATAACGATCGGTAGCTTACCGCGATTTTTGCCGTCATAGCGTCCAGCCCGGTGCCTCCTGAAGCGAAGCTGACGCCGCTAGCGAGCTGGTCGACGGTGTAGCTGCCGTCGAGGTAGGCCGGCACGGAGGACGCCAAGCCGAGCGCCTCCGACATGAAGTCGGTGACGAGGCGGCCGTTGGTGAACCGGCCGGTGGCGACGCCGCCTTCGAAGTCGCGCCCGTACGGCGGGAAGTTGCCCCTGGCGACGGTGGGGATGTAATCGTTGTTCCCGGAATCCACCGTGGAGTCCCCGAACACGATGATCGCGGGGACCTTCCCGGCCGTCGCCCCGCTGCCGGATGACAGCAGGAGGTGCATCAAGATCAGTGGCCAGTACCGCACGACTTGTGAGGACATCTTCGACGCTGGATCTTAATTCGCGGGCCACGATGATCGAGATGCGGTTTGTCTTGGAGTATATGTAGTGGCTGCATGTGTGGGCCCGTATCCAGTGGACAGTGGAAACGATAACATCGATCTAGTTGGAAACTTTAAGATCGAGCTGAGTTTTTATTTTACTTGACATGCTTTGAAGCCATTTTAGTTCAAGTGCCAAATCAACATCTTATTGTCCTCCCAATACAGAGGAGAGGAAATGTTGATTTGCACATGCGTGATGTATCTCCCTCCCCAAGTGCTGAAATTTTGGGGCCCATGCAGCAACATGTACGGGCAGCTTTTTATTGGTTGTGCATAGCGACGTCCTACGCAGAACCAAGAGACTGACGGGGAGTAAGCGCGATGCTGTCCCTGTTACACAAAAGATTATTTTTTTGTTGCGGGGGTGTTACACAAAATATTTTCCTACATATTATGTGTTTGAACCTAGGCGACGTCCCTGCCTGACTGCCCTGACCGAGTTCTAAGAAGGACGGCCCATGTCTAATAGTACTAGTAGAATGTCGTGTGTTGCCACGGAGCAACAAACTTAGATATGAAGACATTGTGTATGTGGAACGCGGCTTCTAACTATGCCGCATCAAATATGGTCTTACACTTACTAATAATTGAACAAAATCTAGGACGACCTAACGCAGATGAGATTTCCTAAATGAGCACGAGCAAAGAAGGTAGTGTTGGGGAACGTAGTAATTTTAAAAATATTCCTACGTACACGCAAGATCATGGTGATGCATAGCAACGAGAGGGGAGAGTGTGATCTACGTACCCTCGTAAACCGACAACGGAAGCGTTATAACAACGCGGTTGATATAGTCGTACGTCTTCACGGCGCGACCGATCAAGCACCGAAACTACGACACCTCCGAGTTTTAGCACACGTTCAGCTCGATGACGATCCCCGGACTCCGATCCAGCAAAGTTTCGGGGAAGAGTTACGTCAGCACGACGGCGTGGTGACGATCTTGATATTCTACCATCGCAGGGCTTCGCCTAAGCACCGCTAGAATATTATCGAGGAGTATGGTGGAAGGGGGCACCGCACACGGCTAAGAAAACGATCACGTGGATCAACTTGCGTGTCTAGGGGTGCCCCTGCCCCCGTATATAAAGGAGCAAGGGGAGGAGGTCGGCCGGCCCTAGGGCACGCCAAGGAGGAGGAGTCCTCCTCCTAGTAGGAGTAGGACTCCCTTCTTTCCTACTCCTACTAGGAGGGGGAAAGGAAGGGTGAGAGGGAGAAGGAAAGGGGGGCGCCGCCCCCCTCTCCTAGTCCAATTCGGACCAGAGGGGGAGGGGCGCGCGGCCCACCCCGGCCGCCCCTTTCTCTCTCCACTAGGGTCCATGA
>NC_041388.1:298230779-298237371 GCF_002162155.2 Triticum dicoccoides | reverse complement strand
GTTATGTCCGTGATCACATCCGGGACTCCAAACTAACTTCGGTACATCAAAACTCATAAACTCATAATATAACTGTCATCGAAACCTTAAGCGTGCGGACCCTACGGGTTCGAGAACAATGTAGACATGACCGAGACATGTCTCCGGTCAATAACCAATAGCGGAACCTGGATGCTCATATTGGCTCCCACATATTCTACGAAGATCTTTATCAGTCAGACCGCATAACAATATACGTTGTTCCCTTTGTCATCGGTATTTTACTTGCCCGAGATTCGATCGTCGGTATCTCAATATCTAGTTCAATCTCGTTACCGGCAAGTCTCTTTACTCGTTCCGTAATACATCATCTCACAACTAACTCATTAGTTGCAATGCTTGCAAGGCTTATGTGATGTGCATTACCGAGAGGGCCCAGAGATACCTCTCAGACAATCGGAGTGACAAATCCTAATCTCGAAATACGCCAACCCAACATGCACCTTTGGAGACACCTGTAGAGCTCCTTTATAATCACCCAGTTACGTTGTGACGTTTGGTAGCACACAAAGTGTTCCTCCGGTAAACGGGAGTTGCATAATCTCATAATCATAGGAACATGTATAAGTCATGAAGAAAGAAATAGCAACATACTAAATGATCGAGTGCTAAGCTAACGGAATGGGTCAAGTCAATCACATCATTCTCCTAATGATGTGATCCCGTTAATCAAATAACAACTCTTTGTCTATGGTTAGGAAACATAACCATCTTTGATTAACGAGCTAGTCAAGTAGAGGCATACTAGTGACACTCTGTTTGTCTATGTATTCACACATGTATTATGTTTCCAGTTAATACAATTCTAGCATCAATAATAAACATTTATCATGAAATAAGGAAATAAATAATAACTTTATTATTGCCTCTAGGGCATATTTCCTTCAGTATCCCACTTGCACTAGAGTCAATAATCTAGTTCACATTGCCATGTGATTTAACACCAATAGTTCACATCATTATGTGACCAACACTCAAAGGGTTTACTAGAGTCAATAATCTAGTTCACATCACTATGTGATTAACACCCAAAGAGTACTAAGGTGTGATCATGTTTTGCCTGTGAGAGAAGTTTAGTCAACGGGGCTGCCATATTCAGATCCGTATGTATTTTGCAAATTTCTATGTCAACAATGCTCTGCACGGAGCTACTCTAGCTAATTGCTCCCACTTCCAATATGCATCCAGATTGAGACTTAGAATCATCTGGATCAGTGTCAATGTTTGCATCGACGTAACCCTTTACGACGATGTCACAGCCCCAGTTCAGCCCTTGCTTGACTTTGCTTGTTCATCATGCCATCATGTTTAAATTCCAAAGAAATTTGAAATGGGGATTGTTGAAACCCTAGCACCAAATGAAATTTAACTAGGTTCAATAAAAATATTTTCAATAACCCAGAATGCCTTTTGGAAATGTTCATGATTTCTGTTAAAGGCGAAAACCTCTTCCAAAAATGATGAACATATTTATAGGCTATTCCTGGATTTTTGAATCAAATCTTAAGCTATTTGACTTTGGGCATTTAAACACTATTAATAATTTAAATGCTCAAATAATGTTGGAACTATTTTTGGGCCACAGAAATAATTCAGCAAGTGTCCATGAATATTTTCAGGATTTTAGGAAATGCCTTGGTATTTTTCCTAAGCTCAAAACAGAGGCAAATAAATAGAAAACATAAACAGAAAGCAAAGAGAGAGAGAGAACCTACCTGGTGGGCCAACCGGCCCACCACTGTACCAGCCCAGCCGGGCAAAGCCAGCCCGGCCCACCAGGGGCAGCACTGTCTTCTTCCTCCTGCCAGGAGGAGAAGCAGCTGCGTGCCCGATGGCCGGCGAGCTGCGCTGGCTCCTCCTTGCCTGCGTGCCCCCCCCCTCGACTGCCTGGTCGCTGCCACACACACCCCCCAACCCCCTCGTCCTCTCTCACTCTCTCCCGACCTCTTCCCCTCCTCTGCTTCCTCTTCCTCTCTAGCCGAGCACCGCCACGGCCGCGCCGTCGTAACGCCGCAACCACCGGCCCTACCACGCCTCGTTGACGTGTCCATGACCTCCGCCTCGACGCCCTCGTCCTCCTCGTAGACTCGCTCGACGCCGGACGCTCCAAAACGCTGCCCCCGACCCCGTCTTCATCGTTCGGCCGCCGAGATCGCCGGTGACCTCCCGTCTTCATCAGCTCCTCCCCGACCTCGCCGACCCGCTCGTCGTGACCGTGGTGAGCTGCTGGCCATTCCCCCCTCTCCGTTCTCTTCCTCGCGTGCCGTAGCAACCGCTCCAAGCTTGACCGCACCCACCGCCGCTTGCGCCCGCCGCCGATGTGGCCCCGGCAACCAAATGGCCCGGGCGTCGTGTCCAACATGCTCGCTGCCTCGCGTAGCTGCTGTAGGTGCCATGAACACGCTACCACGGCCACTGCAGCCCCGTAGCCACAAACTCCCGAACACCGGCGCCGCCCCAAGCTCGTTTCCGGCGAGCTCCTGTCGTCCCCGCTGCTGCCGCATGCCACCCTGGATGCGGGCGAGCCCCAGCTCCCCGCGCGTGCCCTCCGCTGCTCGATTGGGTGCCGGAGGAGCAATTCCGCGCCCTCCACCGCGTCTGCTGCCGGCGGCGGCTAAACGCTGGCGCGTTAGCCCTAGTTGACCAGGGGGTTTGACCTCCCCTGGCTCAATGATAGGTGGGGCCTCCCTACTAACTAACCTAGATTAGGATTAACTAATCCTAGCTAATTTAGCTTAGCTACCGACATGTGGGCCCATGCCCCACTGACACTTTAGTTAGGATTAAATTAGCACTAACAGTCTCTGTTAATTAGCCTAGTCACTGACCAGTGGGTCCTAGCGTCAGGTTTGACCTGGGCTGACGCTGTTAACTTGATGACATCATTCTGACGTCAGGCTGACGCAGTAATGCTTTCTGGATTTTAAATAAATAAGAATTGATTTATTTAATTCAAAAAATGTCCAAAACTTCCAAAAATCATAGAAATTCAACCGTAACTCCAAATGAAATAATTCATATATGAAAAATCATCAGAAAAATCCAATCTATCCATTTATGCTACTTTCATGCATGTTCAACCAACTTATACCCACTGTATAAGTGAAAACATGATAATGGCATTTTAAATGCTAAATATGGAGTTTGCATGTGAACCCTTGGTCCATATTGTAACACCCTCGATGCGACTATAGCTCCCACGTGTCGAGGCACGACTTAGAGACATAATCGCATTGAATGCACATGTCGCAAGTTAGGCAATCTTCACAACATCCCATGTAATATGATAATAAAAGGGAGATAACATAGTTGGCTTACACTTGCCACGTCAATCAAGTACATAATAACATTACATCATCCAAACACTCATGGCCCGACTACGGCGCCAAAATAAAAGAGAACCCAACATGCGACATGGTCCCGTTCACCTCCAACTGGGCACCACTACTGATCATCGGGAAAGGAAACATAGTATCGTTGAGAGTCTTCGTCGAACTCCCACTTGAGCTCATACGCGTCTCCTGGAGCGGAATCATCAGGCCCTGCATCTGGTGTAATAGTAATCTGTGAGCCACAGGGACTCAGCAATCTCGCACCCTCACGATCAAGACTATTCAAGCTTATAGGTATGGCAAGGTAAAATATGAGTGGAGCTGCAGCAAGCGACTAGCAAGTATGGTGGCTAACTTATTCGCAAAGGAGAGCGAGAAGAGGAGGCAAAGCACGAGCGAGAGGCTAGAGAACAACCTGCGCAAACATTACTCCAACACCGTGTCCACCTCCCGGACTCCGCAGAGAAGAGGCCATCACGGTAACACACTCAGTTGATTCATTTTAATTAATTAAGGTTCAAGTTGTCTACAACTGGACATTAACAAATTCCCATCTGCCCATAACCGCGGGCACGGCTTTCGAAAGTTCAATCCCTGCAGGGGAGTCCCAACTTAGCCCATGACAAGATCTCACGGTCAACGAAGGAATAGACCTCCTCCCAAGATGTTCCGATCAGACTCGGTATCTCGGTAACTCAAGACACTTCGACAGGTTAAAACAAGACCAGCAACACCGCCCGAATGTGCCGACAAATCCCGATAGGAGCTGCACATATCTCTTTCTCAGGGCACACTCAGATGAGCGCTCCATACAACTAAAACCAAACCTCGAGTTTCCCCGAGGGGGCGCTGCACAGGACTCTAGTTTGGACCAACACTCAGAGGAGCACTGGCCCGGAGGGGTTTAAATAAGATGACCCGCGGGCTCCGGACACCCGAGGGAAAAAGAGGCTAGGTGGCAAATGGTAAGACCAAGGTTCGGCATTGCTGGAAAAGCTTTAATCAAGGCGAACTATCAAGGGGTTCCCATTATAACCCAACCGCGTAAGGAACGCAAAATCCGGGAACATAACACCGATATGACGGAAACTAGGGCGGCAAGAGTGGAACAAAACACTAGGCGAGAGGCCGAGCCTTCCACCCTTTACCAAGTATATAGATGCATTAAGATAGCAAGATAATATAATGATATGCCAACAAGTAAATAAAAGATGTTCCAACAAGGAACGGCCTCCGATCTTCACCTGCAACTAGCAACGCTATAAGAGGGGCTGAGCAAAGCGGTAACATAGCCAATCAACGGTTTGCTAGGACAAGGGTGGGTTAGAGGTTTGACATGGCAATTTGGGAGGCTTGCAAGCAAGTGGTAGGCATCGTAGCAATGGCATAGCAAAAGAGCGAGCAAACTAGCATAGCAAAGATAGTAGTGATTTCGAGGGTATGATCATCTTGCCTGCACAGTTGTCAGAGTTGACTGGATCCTCAAGAGCAAACTCAACGGGCTCCTCGTTAGCGAACCCGTCTCCCGGCTCTACCCAAACAAGACAAACAAGCAACAAGGATACAATCAACCACGTGCAAACTCAAACAACAAGATGCAAAGATGATATGCTATGCGGGATGCGATGCGGGATGCAAAATGCAAGATATGACAGGAAATGCATGATCCTGGCCTCAACATGGAAATCCAAGTGTGCCACTGGAAAGATGAGATGGAATCTCTTGAAAACGATATAAAGAACGCCGGAATCGGAGTTACGGTTTGGAAATGGCAAGCAATTCAGATATGACACCGGTCTGCGATTTACAGCAAGTAGGCATCTAAATGCAATGAAATGAACATGCCACAACATCCAAACATGGCAAAAAAATACATGGCAGGGAAGCATTCAAGATGCTTAACAAAAGACTAGCACTGAGCCACGGCCAATTCATCCATTACGAGGTTCAAACAAGCATGGCAAAAACGCAAATGCAAAACAGATTTCAGACTTAGTGAAATTAACACTAGTCTGAAATTTCAGATCATGAAGCCCTCTTCGGAGCAACAAAACAACATGCTACAGGACCTGATTATGGCAAAGAAGAACATGGCATGGAGCTACTCAACAACCTTAACAAAAGACCCTAAGTGACCTGGGGCCAAAAGCGATCACAAAATATACTAACGAGCACACGAACATAGCAAAAACATAATCAGTTTTCAGACTTAGTGAAAACTGGGACATGCAGAAACATAACTCACGAAGGCATGTTTACGAGCTCGATGCACTCACCACGGTGCAAGTCATGGCAAGACAAGCATACACCCATAAAGAAGGCAGAAAATACAAGCTAGACATGGCGAGAACAATGTCATAGCAATCACGGATCAACTACAATAACATCGGCAAAATTGCAAACGAGTTGACGATCTGCCCAGATTCGCAACGAAGCAAAAGTAGAGCTCGATTGACTCAAGCTAGGATGCTCCATAATTGCAAACAAAGGCAACGATGGATAGAGCATAACAAGATTAACAAAACTCCTTTACTGATCATCCTCAAAAGAGGCACGGATCACTAGGAAATAGCATGAATATATGGCATCATGAACTAAAAAATCCCAGACTTAGTGAAAACTCCTAAGACCCTGAAAACAGATTTACCGGGTGCCTCACTTTGCAAGCTTGCACAAGTCACCACACACATCCTAAAAATGCATGGGTTGCACCTCTGAAAATATAACAAGATTCTTAACAAAACATATGAAGGACTCACAGGCATATCATGCACACAATAATCATGGCAAAAATGATAAAAGTCTAAGATGAACTAGCAGATCTGACAATTAACTCATGAAGCCTCCTTCTAGCAGCATTTCGGGCATCAAGATGAACTCAAATGAAAATGATGCAATGGAATGAAATGATGTACTCATCGGGGCGAACATTTTGATATACTATATGTCCAAATCAGAGCTACGGATGCGGAGAAATGGCAGGTCAAAGTATGCACAAAAAATTAGGGTTAGAGAGACAAAAGTCAACCAAAAAAAACAGATATCAGATCTGCATGCTTTACGAGGATCACCGGGGTCCTTGTTCACCGGAGTCGGAGCGCTCGTCGGAGATGCGAGGAAGAGGCGGCCGAATCCGGCACCGGTCGCCGGAGAGGAGCGGCGTGGAGGCGGCGGGGCGGCGGGGTTGCCCGCGGTGGCGCGGTGGCAGCGACGGCCTGCGG
>NC_041388.1:298189897-298230513 GCF_002162155.2 Triticum dicoccoides | reverse complement strand
AGGGGGAGAGATCCGAATTTTGGGGGGGGGGGTCTATTTATAGGCATAAGTGGAGCTAGGAGAGTCCAAATGAGGTGCGGTTTTCGGCCACGCGATCGTGATCGAACGCTCTAGGAGATGGAGCAGAGTTTGGTGGGTTTTGGGCCAAATTGGAGGGGTGTTGGACTGCAACACACACGAGGCCTTTCCGGTCCCTCGGTTAACCGTTGGAGTATCAAATGAAGTCCAAATGATACGAAACTTGACAAGTGGTCTACCAGTAGTAAACCAAGGCCGCATGAAAAATCTCGGTCCAATCCAGAAATGTTTAATCCCCACACACGAAAGAAAGCTAGAATTGACCACCGGAGGAGAACGAAGCGCCGGAATGCAAAACGGACAACGGGGAAAATGCTCGAATGCATGAGATGAACACGTATGCTAATGCAATGCACATGATGACATGATATGAGATGCATGACAACAAAAAACAACACACGGAGACAAAGACCCGAACCCGAGAAATAAATATAACTTAACGCCGGAAACGGCAAGAGTTGGAGTACAAATTGGGAAAATTATATCCGGGGTGTTACACATATGGACTTCATTTAAATTGTTGCTAGATGCATTAGTGCAAAACACATTCATATTGCCATGTCATAGCATGCATCATATTGTTGCATATTTTCATGTGTTGATTGAGTTCTTTCTCAGTTGCCGGCGTTTGTCCCCTCTCGATAGACGTTGTACCGACGCTGTGATCGTTGACACTAATGAAGACCCAATGATATCTTCAGAAGTGCCAGGCAAGCAGAACCCCCTTGTTCATTCCGATACAATCCCCCTCTCTCACTCCTTCTCTCTTTTAGTGCATTAGGACAACAACGATTCAACGGTTACATGCTGCGGTAGTTGAACCCCTTTCCTCTGCATGACCTGTCATTGCCACAGTAAATAGATGAAACCCACTAGCATGAGTAGGAGTTGTTTGAGCCCTGATGTGCCTACTCATTCATGTTTGTTTGTCATGCCTGCTACTGCTTAGAGTTGAGTCAGGTCTGATTCATCGGGGATGAATCGGAGGTGTGTGAACATGTCCTACTGTGTGTGAGCTAAGTGTGTGAACACGATTTGGTAAAGGTAGCGGTGAGAGGCCATGTAGGAGTACATGGTGGGTTGTCTCATTGAAGCCGTCCTTAGGATATGAGTTCTGTGTTTGTGATCCATGAAACAGTTACTACCACGCAATGGGCCCGAAACCAATGGACCCTCTCGGCTTCTTGATCACCCTTGTCATCTGTCCAGGAGTTACAACTAGTTTCTGGTGTTTATAGGATATGTGTTGGCGGCCGTGCGTAGCACTGGCCCTAGGGGTGGGCTATGATGCGGTAGATACACCATGGCATGGTGTACCGGGCGCCCGTTTGGTGTCCCGGGAACCCTGTTCACATCGTTCGGGGCCGTATGTGGAAACCTCGGCCGGACTCCCTGCGGATGGAACCTGGATAGGCGATAAACCTGGACTAGAGACTTGAGTGTTTAGGTAGGCCGTGGCCGACACCCTCGTTGGGCTTCCGCTTGAAGGTTGCCGAGTACATGTCGTGTAAACGGTGGTAAGTGGTGAGAGCGTGTGTGAAGAAGTACACCCCTGTAGGGTTAACATCATCTATTCGAATAGCCGTGTCCGCGGTAAAGGACTTCTGGGTTGCCTATAACAGTTCATAGACAAGTGAAAGTGGATACTCTAAAACTCGCAAGATAAGTGTGAGTGCTATGGATGGCCTTCTCGTAGGGAGACGGGAGCGGATCCATAGTGGTGTATTGAATGGTGAATATGTGGACTCGTGTGCGCCACCTCAAGAGTTGCTTGCTGTCGTAGTTCAGGTTAGCCACTGAGTCAAAGCTGGCTTGCTGCAGTTAAACTCCACTACCCCTTGTTGACACCGATGCATATGTAGTTAGTTCTGATGTAAGTCTTGCTGGGTACAATTGTACTCATGTTTGCTTAATTTATGTTTTGCAGAGAGACTTCAGTCTCGCTAGTAGTACCACGTGGACTTCGACGTTTAGCTTGTTACCTCAGCTACGATCTTGTGCCCTCGGCAGGATCGGGTAGATAGTCAGGCTTCTCAGCCTTTTTCATTTGTAGATGTCTGTACTCAGACATGTTAAGCTTCCGCATGTGCTTTGATTTGTATGCTATGATTGTTGGGTCATGAGACCCATGTTTGTATTATCTCGCTCCTCGGAGCCTGATGAATAAATACTTGAGTTGTAGAGTTATGTTGTGATGCCATGTTGTATTTACACATATCGAGCATATTGTGTGTATGACTGAAATGCTTGGTATGTGTGGGATCCGACAATCTAGTTGTTTATCCTTGGCAGCCTCTCTTATGGGGAAATTAGTCTAGTGCTTCCATGAGCCACAGTAGTCCGCTACAGCCCGGTTCACCGGAGTCCTGTTAGCCCAGCACTACTACCCAGGACACTTGACTGGCCGGCATGTGTTTCACTTCGTTCCTGTGTCTGTCCCTTCGGGGAAATGTCACGCGGTGACATCCAGAGTCCTGCCTAGCCTGCTACATCCCGGGTTCCCGGAGTCCTGTTAGCCCAGTGCTACAGCCCGGATTCACACGCTGCTGACCGACATGCTCGATGTGATTCATGTATGCCTATTCCCATCGGTTAGTGCCGCTTGGGTTCACAACTAGCCATGTTGGCCCGGGTTCTCTGTCATATGGATGCTAGCGACACTATCATATACGTGAGCCAAAAGGCGCAAACGGTCCCGGGTCATGGTAAGGCGATACCCGTGGGAATACCGTGCGTGAGGCCGCAAAGTGATATGAGGTGTTACCAGCTAGATCGATGTGACTTGGAATCAGGGTCCTGACAGCTTTGGTATCAGAGCCTGACTGCCTGTAGGATTACCAAGCCAACCGGTCGAAGTTGTGTCTAGAAATGCTTTAGTTATGTAGGGGAATTGATTGTGGAAGGGAACGTAAGGCTCTTTTACTCCTTTACCTTATGCTCTCTAATCTGAGTCATTCTCTTCTCATTCTACGCGGGTTAAGAAACTAGGCCTTCTCATCTATCTATCAGGATGACGTGTTACTAAACCGTAGTTGCCTAGGATTGTTGAGTTCAAGCCCCAGTTCAGTTCCTACTATCTTCTGTATGTTCGTAGTTGGTCTCTATACCTCGATATTGTGATTTTGAGTGGCTATGCCACCATTTTTGTAGCATGTCTCCAATCTTTTTTAGCATTTACAGCTGTTATGATGTCCGAGTCATCCCAGGTTTCTAGCTAGTCTGATGCATTTGCAAATCCCTTCTTTCCGTTTCCGATGTCCTTTTGGGCCAGATTAAGCACACTAACGGTCTCTTGAGGTACTCTACTACCTCGACATATATGTTGGAGCTATTATTATGACCCTAGGTGTTTTAGGGAGTCAACTAGTCATCTAGCCATGTTTTGTGTTCCCAGTGTGATGATTCTGGCCACCATTCTCGAAAGCATCCCGTGATGCCATGTAGTCGTAGGTATTCTATTCATGGGTTCTTGAACCTGAGATTCACCCTACTTATCTCATGTTGATAGTGTTGCTAGTTCCTTTAGGATATTAGTAACCTTTGCGATAGTCCTCGAGGTCCATGGTATTTCCTTCTTCCAAATACTATGAACCACTTATGGCAGAAGTTTGTTGGATCAAAAGATCACAACAGGAGGGCTCTCGATGAGTTCCCCATTCTATATTATGACTCTGCCGATCCTACCTCTCTGCATGGGTTATCCGGAAGAAACCTGTTGAACTTGATTCGACATACTAGTCTATGCACCGACAACTCAGAAAGTTATATGTTCCTTTGAGTTGTCCCTCTTTAGTTGTGCATTCGTGTTATCGATGCTTATTATTCTCATGGTCCGTCGAGCCGTTCTATTTCAGAATGGCTAGGAGAAACGTACCTCATCCATGTCTAGGATTGGATCAAAGCAGTTGTATTCCGCAGATCAAAATGCCAATCCAACTTTTGCTCTGTTCTACCCTGGAGTATTACCCCCTTTATGTCAGGATTGTCATGAGAATTGCACCCTCTCTCATGAATTCTTGACGCAGTGATACTTATTACCATCATTTTTCATTCCTCGGTCTCGTGTTGTCGCAACCGGAATGCCGGCAAGTGAACCATGATGTGTGAAATCAATACTCCTAGCAACTAGTTGCTAGGTAGCTAATGGACAATAATTTCTTTCTTAGCGTGTTGGTTATTGAATCATCATCCTAAGATTGATCGTGCTACCTAGTCCATTTTCGCTGGTGCACTCTTCGATTAATGAGTTAGGATTGGGTCAGTCCCTCACTCTCTTGATCATATCGTCTTGCTCTGAAAAGCAAGATTGTTCCCGAGCTTAGGAACATATCGGTGGTTCGTGATTTTCTGAATATTTCCTCGGAAGTATCACCAAGTTGCCCCCTGACTGTTATGTTGAGCTCGTGATCAAGTTGGTTTCTTGTAAACCACCCCTTCTCCAAGAATCTGTGTTGGATACCCTGAGCTAGTTGGTTAAGCTGAACAACAACTTGGAGAGTTGGAAGATGAAAGCTTGTCCGGCTCAGTTCATTCCAAAGGGATATCCTTGTGTGTGCGTGTGTTGAAGAAAGATGATATCTCCATCGATTGGTCCTCGTGATCAGTTGTTGGATCTATTGCCTTATCAAAACTTTGACTTGAGTATGGGCTATCGTCAAGTCAAATCAGAACCAACGATGTCCGTAATGTTGTCTTACTCGTGGTTGATCCCTCGAGCATACACCATTAAATCTTTTGGTCTGACCAATGCTATCACCGTGTTCACATGATGGTGGAAGTCCAGTGATATGGGAATTTCGATGAGTTGCTGTTGAGCCCATCAGCAGCATTTTGTCTCCCCCATGATTCATGTTGAACATTACACTAGTATTGGAAACTTTGTAAGCATTGCCTTCATGTTCCGCTCATGAGGTATACGTTTGGACGAAAGGAGTGACTTCCTCTAATTCACGTGCATTTGATGAAAGTTGCCGCCGTGAATTCGAGAAAGCTTGTTTTTGCTTCCTTCGGAACCATCCCAAGTCAGTCATGCATATGTGCGAAGTATTCTATGGTTTGAAGACTTGCAACCTTCAGCCCATATGTATCCCTAGCACACCAAGCCACTGATTGATTTGTTCAAGGAGAAGGAGTTCCTTCATAACAACTAGTCATGACTTATGTTAGGACTTCATTATCCTCAATGATGGTTCCCAACCTGAACTCGGTAGTGTTTATTATAAGACTACTAGGTGGTCATGCTTGTCTAGGACCGCATGTTCACATGTGTGTAGCATAACCAGCTCATGTTTTGGAGCTTGCTATCGTAGTTTATCTCCCGAGAATCCCGCAATGTCATCTCATCGGTTTGTGTTGCAACCTTTCTTTTCCAGACATGAGTCTGGAATATTCTGACACCAACCAGGTCTGAATCTCAGGAAGATATGATGGTTGGAACTTTCCTCAAGAACTATAATATTGGTCTCCCTGTAACCCGGTAAAGTGGATGTTGTGGCCAACACACCTAACCGAAAGGCTGATTATAATAGTATCTTGATTGAGAAAGTTGGCCACCTCCCCATAAGGATTTCGTAGGATTTATTTCCATAGTTATTCCTTATGGATGCTTGTACTCCTGAAGTCCGACCTTTTACTTGATATTCTAGGTATCAAACCATATCTATTAATGGGTTGCGCTAGCACATCAAGGAGAACATTAGAAGTGGGGTGCTAAATGTCTCTCGGTCGATCATCCAGATTTCGTTCCCTTGGCTTCGCTAAGGTGAAATCTGAGAAAGGGGTGTCTTTTTATGCATCTGCATTGTCCATTACTATTTGTCAAGGTAGTAGGATGTGTTGCCAGGATCCTCGACACGGATGTTGGTAGAATCTTGATGAATATGGAAATGCTCAAGTTCTTGAGAGCACGCGCAAGCACTAGGTATTATCGTTGACGTTAACTGGGATTTGCTTTCAGTTTCCTCGGTTATGTTATAACCTTTTCAAATAGTGGACTCACTCTCGACTGTTGAGTTCTTCCCCAGTTACCAGAATCATTCCCAACATTTGCATTTTGTTCGCAGCTTGCACCTCAGTAGTTGTTGTTCAGGATCATCTTCAAAGTGGACATACCATGGGTCCCATCCATTTTCGATGATAAGCAAAAATCATCCGTTGCGTTGTCTTCAACAAGATAGTCCACATCATCCATTCTAGTCGGAGTATGCCATTCTTCGAACTTCTTCAAACGATCGTTGTGATTGCCTTAGGCTGGTATAGAGAGTTTGAATGATCTTTGTATCAAAATTAATTCTTTTTGCCACCTAAGGGAAAATCCCATGGGTCATCTCCCCTAAGGTGCCCCATTATGGAATCATGGCAATTATTTCCTCGCTATCTTGAAAACATGCACCATCCTTTTAAGCGTGGAATTTTTGCCTACCCAGTAGAACCTTGTCATCTACCTCTTTTCCATCACTCCTGATCTGTGTTTCATGTCTCAGCTCGAGAGATGTTACTATGTCTCATTCCATGAGTTGATCTTGTGGTCATTAAGATGATCCTAAGTTGCTCGAACCTCAGGAAGGTCGATTCTTCTAAAATTCTCCCTTTCCACTCGTTGTCATGTTGGATGTAGTTCTTAAAGCAAGACGTCGAGATTAAGGTGATGCAATGAATCACCATACTTGAGAAAGACATCTGGATCGTGAAGATTGTGATAGCTTGTGTCCCTCTTTCTTCTTACCTCACGACTTGAATCTCGGGACGAGATTCTTGTTTAGTGGGGGTGAGCTGTCACAGCCCCAGTTCAGCCCTTGCTTGACTTTGCTTGTTCATCATGCCATCATGTTTAAATTCCAAAGAAATTTGAAATGGGGATTGTTGAAACCCTAGCACCAAATGAAATTTAACTAGGTTCAATAAAAATATTTTCAATAACCCAGAATGCCTTTTGGAAATGTTCATGATTTCTATTAAAGGTGAAAACCTCTTCCAAAAATGATGAACATATTTATAGGCTATTCCTGGATTTTTGAATCAAATCTTAAGCTATTTGACTTTGGGTATTTAAACACTATTAATAATTTAAATGCTCAAATAATGTTGGAACTATTTTTGGGCCACTGAAATAATTCAGCAAGTGTCCATGAATATTTTCAGGATTTTAGGAAATGCCTTGGTATTTTTCCTAAGCTCAAAACAGAGGCAAATAAATAGAAAACAAAAACAGAAAGCAAAGAGAGAGAGAACCTACCTGGTGGGCCAACCGGCCCACCACTGTAGTAGCCCAGCCGGGCAAAGCCAGCCCGGCCCACCAGGGGCAGCACTGTCTTCTTCCTCCTGCCAGGAGGAGAAGCAGCTGCGTGCCCCATGGCCGGTGAGCCACGCTGGCTCCTCCCTGCCTGCGTGCCTGTAACGCCCTCGATGTGGCTATAGCTCGCACGTGTCGAGGCACAACTTAGATACATAACCGCATTGAAAGTAATGTCGCAAGTTAGGCAATCATCACAACATCCCATGTAATATAGATAATAAAAGGGGAGATACA
This sequence comes from Triticum dicoccoides, assembly GCF_002162155.2. Lineage (NCBI taxonomy): Eukaryota > Viridiplantae > Streptophyta > Magnoliopsida > Poales > Poaceae > Triticum > Triticum dicoccoides. The sequence goes on along the minus strand of NC_041388.1, from coordinate 298,222,907 downwards.
TAGTTGGCTTACACTCGCCACATCAATCAAAGTACATAAATAGCATTACAACATTCAAACACTCATGGCCCGACTACGGCGCCAAAATAGAAGATAACCCAACATGCGACATGTTCCCGATCACCCCAACTGGGCACCACTACTGATCATCAGGGAAAGACACGTAGTATCAGCGTGAGTCCTCGTCGAACTCCCACTTGAGCTCAAGCGCATCATCTAGAACGGAGTCATCTGGCCCTGCATCTGGTTTGGAAGTAATCTGTGAGCCACATGGACTCAACAATCTCGCACCCTCGCGATCAAGACTATTTAAGCTTAATAGGTAAGGCAAGGAAAATATATGTGGAGCTGCAGCAAGCGACTAGCATATATGGTGGCTATCCTGTTCGCCAAAGAGAGCGAGAAGAGGAGGCAACGCGCGAGCGAGAAACTAGAGAGCAACCTGCGCAAGCATTACTCCAACACCGTGTTCACTTCCCGGACTCCGCCGAGAAGAGACCATCACGGTAACTCACACTGTTGATTCATTTTAATTAAGTTAAGGTTCAAGTTGTCTACACCCGAACATTAACAAATTCCCATCTGCCCATAACCGCGGGCACGATTTTCGAAAGTTCAATCCCTGCAGGGGAGTCCCAACTTAGCCCATGACAAGCTCTCATGGTCAACGAAGGAATAGACCTCCTCCCGAGACGTTCCAATCAGACTCGGTATCCCGGTTCTTCAAGACACTTCGACAAGTTAAAACAAATCCAGCAACACCGCCCGAATGTGCCGACAAATCCCGATAGGAGCTGCACATATCTCCTTCTCAGGGCACACTCAGATAGGTCAAGCTACGAGTAAAACCAGCCCTCGAGTTTCCCCGAGGTGGCCCCGCAGGCTGCCTGGTTCGGACCAACACTCAGAGGAGCACTGGCCCCGGGGGGGGGGGGGTTAAATAAGATGACCCTCGGGCTCCGGAAACCCAAGGGAAAAAGAGGCTAGGTGGCAAATGGTAAAACCAAGGTTGGGCATTGCTGGAAAAGCTTTAATCAAGGCGAACTATCAAGGGCTTCCCATTATAACCCAACCGCGTAAGGAACGCAAAATCTGGGAACATAACACCGATATGACGGAAACTAGGGCGGCAAGAGTGGAACAAAACACTAGGCGAGAGGCCTAGCCTTCCACCCTTTACCAAGTATATAGATGCATTAAGATAACATGGCAATATAATGATATCCCAACAAGTAAATAATGTTCCAACAAGGAACGGTCTCCAATCTTCACCTGCAACTAGCAACGCTATAAGAGGGGCTGAGCAAAGCGGTAACATAGCCAATCAATGGTTTGCTAGGACATGGTGGGTTAGAGGTTTGACATGGCAATTTGGGAGGCATGATAAGCAAGTGGTAGGCATTGTAGCATAGGCATAGCAAAAGAGCGAGCATCTAGCAAAGCAAAGATAGTAGTGATTTCGAGGGTATGATCATCTTGCCTGCAACGTTGTCAGAGTTGACTGGATCCTCGAAAGCAAACTCAACGGGCTCCTCGTTAGCGAACTCGTCTCCCGGCTCTACCCAAACAAGACAAACAAGCAAACGGAGCACAATTAACCACGTGCAAACTCAAACAATATGATGCAAACATGGTATGCTATGCGGGATGCAATATGGGATGCATATGCAAGATTTAACAAGGAATGCATGAACCTGGCCTCAACTTGGAAATCCAAGTGCCACTGGAAAGATGAGATGAAATCACTTGAAAACGATATAAAGAACACCGGAATCGGAGTTACGGTTTGGAAATGGCAAGCAATTCAGATATGACCACATTCTGCGATTTATAGCAAGTAGCCATCTAAATGTAACAAGATGAACAAGCTACAGCACCCAAACATGGCATAAAAATACATGGCAGGAATCCATTCATGAAGCTTAACAAAAGACTAGGACTGAGCCATGGCCAATTCATCCATTAACAGGTTCAAACAAGCATGGCAAAAATGCATTTGGTAAACACATTTCAGACTTAGTGAAATTAACACTTGTCTGGAATTTCAGATCAGATAGCACTCTTTGGAGCAACAAAACTACATGCTACAGGACCTGAACATGGCAAAGTAAAGCATGGCATGGAGCTACTCAAAGAGCTTAACAAAAGTCCCTTAGTGACCTTGAGCCAAAAGGGATCAGAAAATACATTTGCAAGCATGTGAACATGGAAAAAACATAATCAGATCACAGACTTAGAGAAAACTGGAGCATGCTGAAACAGATATCAAGTAGGCATGTTTACGAGCTCGATGCACTCACTACAGAGCAAGTCATGACAAACTAAGCATACACCCATCAAGAATACACAAAATATAAGCTAGACATGGCAAGAACAATAATATAGCATGCACGGATCAACTACAACATCCTCGGCAAAATTGCAAACAAGTAGACAATCTGCCCAGATTCACGAAATGACATAAGTAGAGCTCGATTGACTCAAGCTAGGGTGCTCCATAATTGCAAACAAAGACATGGATGGATAGAGCACTACAAGATTAACAAAACATCCTTACTGATCATCCTCAAAAGAGGCACGGTCACTAGGAAACAACATGAACATATGGCATATTGAGATAAACAGATCAAGGACTTAGTGGAAATGCTAAGTCTCTGAAATCAGCATTAACGAATGCTCCACTTTGCAAGCTTGTGTTAGTCACCACACACATCACAAAAATACATGGGTTGCACCTCTGGATAGATGGAAAAACATATAACAAAACTCATGAAGAGCTCAGGGGCATAACATGCACATATTAATCATGGCAAAAATGACAAATATCTAATTGGAGCAGCAGATCTGACAATTAGCTCAAATAGCCTTCTTCTAACAGTATTTCGGGCATCAAGATGAATTTAAATGAAAATGATGCAATGAGATGAAATGATGTGCTCTCTGAGGCGAACATTTTGATATGCTATATGCCCAAAACGGAGCTACGGATGCAAAGTTACGATGCGATGAACAATGCCAAAATAACTAGGGACTTAGGAAAAAAAGAGAGAGGTCAACCCCTAGGTTTTTGGATCCAGATCTAAGCACGGGGTTTGAGGTTCGCCGGGGTGAGTTCGCCGGAGTTGCCGGCCGGAGTGGAAGATGAGGACGGCGTCGAGGGAGAGGGGCGGCGCGACACCGGATCCGGTCGCCGGTGCACCTGCCGGCGACGAGGGCAGCGCGGCTCGGACGTCGAGGCGGGAGGAGGCGGAGGATGGCGCGGCGGCGAAGGTCGGCGGCGGGGAGGCGCGGCGGTCGTCGAGGATGGAGTGCGGTGGCGCGGCGAGGAGGAAGCAGGCGCGGGCGCGGTCGGGCGGACCGGGCCTCGGGGGCCTGCTGCGGACCGCGGCGGGCCGGCGGAGGAGGCGGCGATGTGGGCACAGGCGGCGCCACATGGCAGCGCCTGGTTGGTCGCGGGCATCGGCTGCGGGGTGTCCGACGCGGACGGACAATGTCCGGCGCGGCGCGAGGGGTGGATCTAGGGTTAGGGATGGAGGGGATCCGGGATTTTCGAGGAGGGGACTTTATATAGGCATAGAGGGAGCTAGGAGTGTCCAAATGAGGTGCAGTTTTCGGCCATGCGATCGTGATCGAACGCTCTAGATGATGGAGAAGGTTTTGGGGGGTTTTGGGCCAAATTGGAGGGGTGTTGGGCTGCAACACACACGAGGCCTTTTCGGTCCCTCGGTTAACCGTTGGAGCATCAAACGAAGTCCAAATGGTACGAAACTTGACAGACGGTCTGCCGGTAGTAAACCAAGGCCGCTTGGCAAGTCTCGGTCCAATCCGGAAATGTTTAATCCCCACACACGAAAAAAGGTAGAAAAAGACCACCGGAGGAGAACGAAGCGCCGGAATGCAAAACGGACAACGGGGAAAATGCTCGAATGCATGAGATGAACATGTATGCAAATGCAATGCACATGATGACATGATATGAGATGCATGACAACGATAACAACACACGGAGACAAAAACCCGAACCCGAGAAAATAAAATAACTTAAGGCCGGAAACGGCAAGAGTTGGAGTACATATTGGGTAAATCACATCCGGGGTGTTACAACACTCCACCACTACGAGAGGATCTCGTCCCGAGATCTAGGACTGAAAGAACGCCGGGTACTCAGAATGGAGGTGATCCTCGCGTTCCCAGGTAGCTTCACGGTCAGAATGGTGTGACCACTTGACTTTGAGGAATTTGATTGACTTGTTGTGAGTCTTGCGTCCAGTCTCTTCAAGAATAGCCACGGGGTGCTCATGATAAGAGAGATCTTCTTGGAGCTCAATGTCCTCGAAGTTGATGGTGCGGTCAGGAGTCTTGAAGCACTTTCGAAGCTAAGAGACATGGAACACATCATGCACATTTGCAATGTTTGAAGGGAGCTCGAGTTGATAGGCGAGATCGCCTCTCTTGCTGACAATATTGAAAGGTCCCACGTATATGGGGGCAAGCTTCCCTTTGATACCGAAGCGAAGAGTGCCTTTCATAGGAGAGACGCGGAGGTAAACATGATCTCCGATCTCGAAAGCCAAATCACGGTGCTTACTATCATAGTAGCTCTTTTGGCGGGATTGGGCTGCTTTGAGGTTATCTCGAATGACTTTGCACATTTCCTCTGCCTCTGTGATTAAGTCATTTCCCAAAAGCTGACGTTCACCGGTTTCGGACCAGTTAAGAGGGGTACGACACTTCCTGCCATATAGGATTTCAAATGGGGCCTTGCCCGAACTTGCTTGAAAACTGTTGTTGTAGGAGAATTCAGCATAAGGAAGACAATCCTCCCACTTCATCCTGAAGGAGATCACACAAGCCCTGAGCATATCTTCAAGAATCTGGTTGACACGCTCGACTTGGCCGCTAGTTTGAGGATGGAAAGCTGTGCTGAAGCGGATGTTGGTGCCCATGGCCTTCTGAAAAGAATCCCAAAAGTTGGAGGTAAAGATGCTGCCACGGTCTGAAGAGATCACTTGTGGAATACCGTGCAGAGAGACAATTCGAGAGGTATAGAGGTCCGCCAATTGAGCTGCAGTGATTGACTCCTTGATAGGCAGAAAGTGAGCCACTTTAGTGAGTTTGTCGATGACAACGAATATAACATCATTGCCACGTTTGGACTTTGGAAACCCAGTCACGAAGTCCATCTCAATGTGGTCAAACTTCCATTCTGGAATGGCAAGAGGTTGGAGGAGACCAGCTGGCCTTTGGTGTTCTGCCTTCACTCTTCTGCAGACATCACATTCATTCACGAATTGAGCAATCTCGCGCTTCATTCGAGTCCACCAGTAAGCCTGCTTGAGGTCCTGATACATCTTCGTGCTCCCAGGGTGGATGGAGGGGAGAGAATTGTGAGCCTCGTTCATGATCACCTTATGAAGATCACCTTTGGTCACAACAATACGATCCTCGAAGAAGAGAGTATCCTTGTCATCAAGGCGGTAGCACTTGTACTTGGGTTGACTCTTGGCAATCCCAATCTTCACCTTTTTCACCATAGCATCAAGAAGTTGAGCTTGGCGAATCTGGTCTTCCAAGGTAGGAGAGACTTGAAGGTTGGCGAGGAAACCTTGAGGAACAACTTGCAGATTAAGTATGCGGAAAGCTTCACAAAGCTCGGGTTGATAAGGCTTGAGAATCAGACTATTGCAATAAGCCTTCCTGCTCAATGCGTCAGCAATCATATTGGCCTTGCCTGGAGTATACTCGATACTCGGATTATACTCTTGAATCATTTCGACCCATCGAGTTTGCCTGAGGTTGAGATTAGGCTGAGTGAAGATGTACTTGAGACTCTTGTGGTCAGTGAAGATGTCCACTTTTCTTCCCAATAAGAGATGTCTCCAAGTCAAAAGAGCATGCACAAATGCCGCCAACTCGAGATCATGAGTGGGGTAGTTCTTCTCATTGGGCTTCAATTGGCGAGAGGTATAAGAAACAACTTTATTCTCTTGCATCAACACTGCGCCAAGACCTTGGAGAGAGGCATCACAAAAGACCTCGTACGGCTTGGATTCATCACTCGGAGTCAGAACTGGAGCGGTGACCAATTTCTCTTTCAAAGTGTTGAAAGCAATGTCACACTCCAGAGACCAAACGTACTTGACGTGCTTCTGGAGAAGATTTGAGAGAGGCTTTGCGATCTTAGAAAAGTTTTCAACGAATCTTCGACAATAGCTTGCGAGACCGAGGAAGCTACGGAGTTGCTTCACGTTCTGAGGAGGTTCCCAATTCACAATTGCAGACACCTTCTCAGGATTCACCACAATGCCCTTGGCAGAGATGATATGACCAAGATAAAGAACCTCATCGAGCCAAAATTCGCACTTGGAGAACTTGGCGTAGAACTGATGTTCCCTCAGCTTATGGAGTACCAAACGCAAGTGCTTGGCATGATCTTCCTTGTTCTTCGAGAAAACCAGAATGTTGTCGAGATAGACCAAAACGAAGTCATTGGTGTAGGCGTTGAAGATGAAGTTCATCATGCGAGAGAAAGTCGGAGGAGCGTTGACGAGGCCAAAAGACATGACAGTTTATTCATATGACTCATAGCTTGTCCTGAAAGCCGTCTTGGGAATATCTTGCTCACGGATTCGAATCTGATGATAACCCATACAGAGATCAAGCTTGGAGAATACTTGGGTGTTGGGTTTCGTAGTAATTTCAAAAAAATTCCTACGCACACGCAAGATCATGGTGATGGATAGCAACGAGAGGGGAGAGTGTGATCTACGTACCCTTGTAGATCGACAACGGAAGCGTTAGCACAACGTGGTTGATGTAGTCGTACGTCTTCACGGCCCGACCGATCAAGCACCGAAACTATGGCACCTCCGAGTTCTAGCACACGTTCAGCTCGATGACGATCCCCGGACTCCGATTCAGCAAAGTGTCGGGGAAGAGTTCCGTCAGCACGATGACGTGGTGACGATCTTGATGTACTACCGTCGCAGGGCTTCGCCTAAGCGCCGCTACAATATTATCGAGGACTATGGTGGAAGGGGGCACCACACACGGCTAAGAATATGATCACGTGGATCAACTTGTATGTCTAGGGGTGCCCCCTGCCTCCGTATATAAAGGATCAAAGGGGGAGGTGTGGCCGGCCAGGGAGGGCGCGCCAGGAGGAGTCCTACTCCCTCTGGGAGTAGGATTCCCCCCTTTCCTAGTTGGAATAGGATTCGGGAGGGGGGAAAGAGGAGAGAGAGAAGGAAGGGGGGCGCCGGCCCCCTCTCCTTGTCCTATTCGGACTAGGGGGGAGGGGCGCGCGGCCCAGCCCTGGCCACCTCTCCTCTCTTCCACTAAAGCCCACTAAGGCCCATATACCTCCCGGGGGGTTCCGGTAACCTCCCGGTACTCCGGTAAAATCCCGATTTCACCCGGAACACTTCCGATATCCAAATATAGGCTTCCAATATATCAATCTTTATGTCTCGACCATTTTGAGACTCCTTGTCATGTCCATGATCACATCCGGGACTCCGAACAAACTTCGGTACATCAAAACTCATAAACTCATAATATAACTGTCATCGAAACCTTAAGCGTGCGGACCCTACGGGTTCGAGAACAATGTAGACATGACCGAGACACGTCTCCGGTCAATAACCAATAGCGGAACCTGGATGCTCATATTGGCTCCTACATATTCTACGAAGATCTTTTATCGGTCAGACTGCATAACAACATACGTTGTTCCCTTTGTCATCGGTATGTTACTTGCCCGAGATTCGATCGTCGGTATCTCAATACCTAGTTCAATATCGTTACCGGCAAGTCTCTTTACTCGTTCCCTAATACATCATCTCACAACTAACTCATTAGTTGCAATGCTTGCAAGGCTTATGTGATGTGCATTACCGAGAGGGCCCAAAGATATCTCTCCGACAATCGGAGTGACAAATCCTAATCTCAAAATATGCCAACCCAACATCTACCTTTGGAGACACCTGTAGAGCACCTTCATAATCACCCAGTTACGTTGTGACGTTTGGTAGCACACAAAGTGTTCCTCCGGCAGACGGGAGTTGCATAATCTCATAGTCATAGGAACATGTATAAGTCATGAAGAAAGCAATAGCAACATACTAAACGATCGGGTGCTAAGCTAATGGAATGGGTCATGTCAATCAGATCATTCACCTAATGATGTGATCCCGTTAATCAAACAACAACTCTTTGTTCATGGTTAGGAAACATAACCATCTTTGATTAACGAGCTAGTCTAGTAGAGGCATACTAGTGACACTCTGTTTGTCTATGTATTCACACATGTATTATGTTTCCGGTTAATACAATTCTAGCATGAATAATAAACATTTATCATGATGTAAGGAAATAAATAATAACTTTATTATTGCCTCTAGGGCATATTTCCTTCATTGGGCACCTTTGAGTTGTTCGAACAGCTCGTTGATGTTGGGAAGTGGGTATTTGTTCTTGATAGTCTTCTTGTTCAATGGACGGTAGTCAACACAAAGTCGATCCGTTCCATCCTTCTTCTTCACAAAAAGAACACCACAACCCCACGGAGAAGAACTAGGCCGGATGAGACCCATTCTCTCTTGAATATCGAGTTGCTTCTTCAGCTCCTTCAACTCTTCAGGTCCGAGCTTGTAAGGACGCTTGCACACTGGTTCCGTGCCAGGCTCAAGATCGATGACGAATTCAACTGGCCAGTGCGGAGGCATTCCTGGAAGCTCTTCTAGAAAGACGTCTTGATATTCACAAACAACTGGAATTTGCGAGATAGCATCCAGTTCACCCTTCTCATTGAGAGAAAACAGACGGATGGTATCATCACGAGCGGCAAAGACAATTACATCCTCAGACGAATGAGTCAATTGAATCTGCCTTGCAGCACAATCAAGATGTGCCTTGTGCTTAGAAAGCCAATCCATTCCGATAATAAGATCAATATCCGAGTTACCAAGAACCATTGGGGAAGAAAGGAACTTGTAGTCGCCCAAGGTGATAGTAACATCTGGCACCTCCAGACTTGCACTCAAACGTTTGCCAGGAGAAACGATATCCATTTGTTTACCCAAATGAGAAGAAACGAACTCATGCTTGGTAAAAAATGGCTTTGACATGAAACAATGCGATGCACCAGTGTCAAAAAGAACTCTTGCATGAATATCGTAAACAGGAAGGTTACCCATGATGACATCTGACGAGTCCTCTGCCTGAGCTGCATTCATCAAGTTGACCTTGGCGTGCTTGGGGTTATGCTTGACCACAGCTGTACTTGCCGATCTCACAGGAGGAGGAGGAGGAAGACGCCTCTGATTGAAGCATTTGTTGGCATAGTGACCCTTCTATTGGCACTTGTTGCACGTGACCTCTGAAAGCGGACGGTGATACAGAGCACTCGATCTTGGAGCTTGAGACGAAGTCTTGTTCTGAAAGCCAGGGTTGGGTGGGTGGGAAGATCCACTGCCACCTTTGCTCTTCTGCTGATACGGCTGACGGAACGGAGGAGGAGGAAGCCAATACTTCTGCTGCTTGTCCACTTGAGTAGAGGAAGAAGGAGTAGCATCTCTGACTCGCTTCTTGGAAGCATCACACCTCAGTTGAGCGGCCTCTTGCTTCAATGCCATGTTGTAGAACTCATCGTACCTCAAGGGCTCAAAGAGAACAAGAGCTAGCTGGATTTCTTCTCTGAGACCACCCCTGAACTGGTATATCATGCTCTTCTCATCAGGTACGTCCTGCTTAGCAAAGCGGGCGAGCTTCTGAAACAACTTATTGTAGTCATAGACAGACAAAGAGCCTTGCTTCAGGTTGCGGAATTCCTCACACTTGCTTTCAACCACGCTCTAGGGGATATGATGAGCTTTGAAATCTTGACGGAATTCATCCCAGGTAATAACACGTCCACCTCTGGAATCCTTGTACTGCTGGAACCATTCTGCAGTTTGATCTTTGAGTTGGAAGGAAGCGAACTTGTCGAAGTCCTCAGGCCTGACGTTACTGCACTCGAAATGCTTGCACAGATCCACGAGCCAATCGTCAGCATCAGTTGCCTCAACACAATTGCTAAAAGTCTTTGGCCCGTTATCAAGGAACTGGTTGAGTGTAGCAAAGTGATTCTGATTGTTGCCTTGGTTGCCTTGGTTCGCTTGATTGCGCTCTTGAAGAATTTGCATGATCAAATGTGTGTTTGCATTGGTTGTGGCCATCACAGCTTGCCATGCCTCCGGAGGAGGTGGAGGTGGTGGCGGATCTTGATTCTGATTCTGATTGGTGCTCTTAGCGGGAGCCATCCTGAAGAGGGTGACAACCGTTAGCACATTGACAGATAAAATGAAGCTGAATCAAACGGGTTGAAATTGCAACATATAGTCTTCACATCCGAACAAAATGAACGAATGCAATCCTCTTGAAATGGTCACATATCCATAAATTGGGAAGCCACTTAGAATTTAGGTAGAGAAATAAATCAACAAGGTACGGATCAAGAACGAATACTCGGTAAGAAATCCCAATTTCAAACCAAATATCCATGGAAGAAGAACTAGAGCTACAAGAATTCCCACCTATGAAACTCCCGAACCTTTCCGGTTATGCAATCAGGTGTTGGGGATACAGGGGAAGCATAATATCTCACCCAAATCTAGCAATTCCTACATCCATCTGTATCCATCCTTCAACACATAACGGAGAAAAACTTTGGAAACCATCTACCTCAACCTTCGAAAAGCATCCATTATACAAGTTATGGCGATACTCCTGAACTCCCGCCCCAGTACTGGGTGGCGTCGAGGTTATCTCACCAACGAACTGCATAAAAGAGATTTTCGATGTCGGCGTACTAAACTCAGGTATTCCAGAACTGCAATAATAAAATTGTGACGACAACACCTCGGAGCTCAACTCCCCGGGACACTGCCACAACCCCTAAAGACAGGAGGCACCAAGAACAATGTTCTCGTCACAAAACCATCGGAACGATTCCAATATACCCGCGTGATCCTAAATTTTTTTTAGTGAAATTTGAGAAGAGAAGAGTCAAAACTCTACATTAGGATGCCTTAACAGAGCGATGAGGAGACTGGGAAGTAAAAATAATTCCTAAACTCTCCGATATATAATTCCTAAATGACTCAAAACATTTTTCTAGACACAACTCGGCCGCTAATAACGATCAAGCAATGGGGCTCCTAAGGTCGGGGAAGGCTCTGATACCAACTTGTAACACCCTCGATGCGGCTATAGCTCCCATGTGTCGAGGCACGACTTAGAGACATAACCGCATTGAAAGCAATGTCGCAAGTTAGGCAATCATCATAACATCCCATGTAATATAGATAATAAAAGGGGAGATACATAGTTGGCTTACACTCGCCACGTCAATCAAAGTACATAAATATCATTACAACATTCAAACACTCATGGCCCGACTACGGCGCCAAAATAGAAGATAACCCAACATGCGACACCGTCCCGATCACCCCAACTGGGCACCACTACTGATCATCAGGGAAAGACACGTAGTATCGGCATGAGTCCTCGTCGAACTCCCACTTGAGCTCAAGCGCATCATCTGGAACGGAGTCATCTGGCCCTGCATCTGGTTTGGAAGTAATCTGTGAGCCACAGGGACTCAACAATCTCGCACCCTCATGATCAAGACTATTTAAGCTTAATAGGTAAGGCAATGAAAATATATGTGGAGCTGCAGCAAGCGACTAGCATATATGGTGGCTATCCTGTTCGCAAAAGAGAGCGAGAAGAGGAGGCAAAGCGCGAGCGAGAAACTAGAGAGCAACCTGCGCAAGCATTACTCCAACACCGTGTTCACTTCCCGGACTCCGCAGAGAAGAGAGCATCACGGTAACTCACACTGTTGATTCATTTTAATTAAGTTAAGGTTCAAGTTGTCTACAACCGGAGATTAACAAATTCCCATCTGCCCATAACCACGGGCACGACTTTCAAAAGTTCTATCCCTGCAGGGGAGTCCCAACTTAGCCCATGACAAGCTCTCACGATCAACAAAGGAATAGACCTCCTCCCGAGACGTTCCGATCAGACTCGGTATCCCGGTTCTTCAAGACACTTCGACAAGTTAAAACAAATCCAGCAACACCGCCCGAATGTGCCGACAAATCCCGATAGGAGCTGCACATATCTCATTCTCAGGGCACACTCAGATAGGTCAAGCTACGAGTAAAACCAATCCTCGAGTTTCCCCGAGTTGGCCCCGCAGGCTGCCTGGTTCAGACCAACACTCAGAGGAGCACTGGCCCCGGGGGGGGGGGGGTTAAATAAGATGACCCTCGGGCTCTGGAAACCCAAGGGAAAAAGAGGCTAGGTGGCAAATGGTAAAACCAAGGTTGGGCATTGCTGGAAAAGCTTTAATCAAGGCGAACTATCAAGGGGTTCCAATTATAACCAGACCGCGTAAGGAACGCAAAATCTGGGAACATAACACCGATATGACGGAAACGTGGGCGGCAAGAGTGGAACAAAACACTAGGCGAGAGGCCGAGCCTTCCACCCTTTACCAAGTATATAGATGCATTAAGATAACATGGCAATATAATGATATCCCAACAAGTAAATAATGTTCCAACAAGGAACGGTCTCCAATGTTCACCTGCAACTAGCAACGCTATAAGAGGGGCTAAGCAAAGCGGTAACATAGCCAATCAACGGTTTGCTAGGACATGGTGGGTTAGAGGTTTGACATGGCAATTTGGGAGGCATGATAAGCAAGTGGTAGGCATCGTAGCATAGGCATAGCAAAAGAGCGAGCATCTAGCAAAGCAAAGATAGTAGTGATTTCGAGGGTATGATCATCTTGCCTACAACCTTGTCAGAGTTGACTGGATCCTCGAAAGCAAACTCAACGGGCTCCTCATTAGCGAACTCGTCTCCCGGCTCTACCCAAACAAGACAAACAAGCAAACGGAGCACAATCAACCACGTGCAAACTCAAACAACATGATGCAAACATGGTATGCTATGCGGGATGCAATATGGGATGCATATGCAAGATTTGACAAGGAATGCATGAACCTGGACTCAACTTGGAAATCCAAGTTCCACTGGAAAGATGAGATGAAATCGCTTGAAAACAATATAAAGAACGCCAGAATCGGAGTTACGGTTTGGAAATGGCAAGGAATTCAAATATGACCACGTTCTGCGATTTACAGCAAGTAGCCATCTAAATGCAACAAGATGAACATGCTACAGCACCCAAACATGGCATAAAAATACATGGCAGGAATCCATTCATGAAGCTTAACAAAAGACTAGCACTGAGCCACGTCCAATTCATCCACTAACAGGTTCAAACAAGCATGGCAAAAATGCATTTGGTAAACAGATTTCAGACTTAGTGAAATTAACACTTGTCTGCAATTTCAGATCAGATAGCACTCTTTGGAGCAACAAAACTATATGCTACAGGACCTGAACATGACAAAGTAAAGCATGGCATGGAGCTACTCAAAGAGCTTAACAAAAGTCCCTTAGTGACCTTGAGCCAAAAGGGATCAGAAAATACATTTGCAAGCATGTGAACATGGAAAAAACATAATCAAATCACAGACTTAGAGAGAACTGGAGCATGCTGAAACAGATATCAAGTAGGCATGTTTACGAGCTCGATGCACTCACTACAGAGCAAGTCATGACAAACTAAGCATACACCCATCAAGAATACACAAAATACAAGCTAGACATGGCAAGAACAATAACATAGCATGCACGGATCAACTACAACATCCTCGGCAAAATTGCAAACAAGTAGACAATCTGCCCAGATTCACGAAATGACAAAAGTAGAGCTCGATTGACTCAAGATAGGGTGCTCCATAATTGCAAACAAAGACATGGATGGATAGATCACTACAAGATTAACAAAACATCCTTACTGATCATCCTCAAAAGAGGCACGGATCACTAGGAAACAACATGAACATATGGCATATTGAGATAAACAGATCAAGGAATTAGTGGAAGTGCTAAGTCTCTGAAATCAGCATTAACGAATGCTCCACTTTGCAAGCTTGTGCTAGTCACCACACACATCACAAAAATACATGGGTTGCACCTCTGGATAGATGGAAAAACATATAACAAAACTCATGAAGAGCTCAGGGGCATAACATGCACATATTAATCATGGCAAAAATGACAAATATCTAATTGGAGCAGCAGATCTGACAATTAGCTCAAATAGCCTTCTTCTAACAGCATTTTGGGCATCAAGATGAAATCAAATGAAAATGATGCAATGAGATGAAATGATGTGCTCTCTGAGGCGAACATTTTGATATGCTATATGCCCAAAATGGAGCTACGGATGCAAAGTTACGATGCGATGAACAATGCCAAAATAACTAGGGACTTAGGAAAAAAAGAGAGAGGTCAACCCCTAGGTTTTTGGATCCAGATCTGAGCACGGGTTTTGAGGTTCACCGGGGTGAGTTCGCTGGAGTTGCCGGCCGGAGTGGAAGACGAGGACGGGCTCGAGGGAGAGGGGCGGCGCGACACCGGATCCGGTCGCCGGTGCACCTGCCGGCGACGAGGGCAGCGCTGCTCGGACGTCGAGGCGGGAGGAGGCGGAGGAAGGCGCGGCGGCGAAGGTCGGCGGCGGGAAGGCGCGGCGGTCGTCGAGGAGGGAGTGCGGCGGCGCGGCGAGGAGGAAGCAGGCGCGGACGCGGTCGGGGCGGACCGGGCCTCGGGGGCCCGCTGCGGGCCGCGGCGGGCCGGCGGAGGAGGCAGCGATGTGGGCACAGGCAGCGCCACACGGCAGCGCCTGGTTGGTTGCGGGCGTCGGCTGCGGGGTGTCCGGCGCGGCGTGAGGGGTGGATCTAGGGTTAGGTATGGAGGGGATCCGGGATTTTCGAGGAGGGGTCTTTATATAGGCATAGAGGGAGCTAGGAGTGTCCAAATGAGGTGCGGTTTTCGGCCACGCGATCGTGATCGAACGCTCTAGATGATGGAGAAGGTTTTGGTGGGGTTTAGGCCAAATTGGAGGGGTGTTGGGCTGCAACACACACGAGGCCTTTTCGGTCCCTCGGTTAACCGTTGGAGCATCAAACGAAGTCCAAATGGTACGAAACTTGACAGGCGGTCTACCGGTAGTAAACCAAGGCCGCTTGGCAAGTCTAGGTCCAATCCAGAAATGTTTAATCCCCACACACGAAAGAAAGATAGAAAAAGACCACCGGAGGAGAACGAAGCGCCGGAATGCAAAACGGACAACAGGGAAAATGCTCGAATGCATGAGATGAACATGTATGCAAATGCAATGCACATGATGACATGATATGAGATGCATGACAACGATAACAACACACGGAGACAAAAACCCGAACCCGAGAAAATAAAATAACTTAAGGCCGGAAACGGCAAGAGTTGGAGTACATATTGGGTAAATCACATCCGGGGTGTTACAGTGCCCCCCCCCTCGACTGCCTGGTCGCCGCCACACACACCCCCCGACCCCCTCGTCCTCTCTCACACTCTCCCGACCTCTTCCCCCTCCTCTGCTTCCTCTCCCTCTCTAGCCGAGCACAGCCATGGCCGCGCCGTTGTAACGCCGCAGCCACCGGCCCTACTGCGCCTCATCGACGTGTCCATGACCTCCGCCTCGACGCCCTCGTCCTCCTCGTAGACTCGCTCGACGTCGGACGCCCCAAAACGCCGCCCCGACCCCGTCTTCATCGTTCGGCCGGCGAGATCGCCGGCAACCTCCCGTCTTCATCAGCTCCTCCCCGACCTCGCCGACCCGCTCGTCGTGACCGTGGTGAGCTGCTGGCCATTCCCCCTCTCCGTTCTCTTCCTTGCGTGCCGTAGCGACCGCTCCAAGCTTGACCGCACCCGCGCCGCTTGCGCCCGCCGCCGACGTGGTCCTGGCAACCAAATGGCCCGGACGTCATGTCCAACATGCTCGCCGCCTCGCGTAGCTGCTATAGGTGCCATGAACGCGCTACCACGGCCACTGCAGCCCCGTAGCCACAAACTCCCGAACGCCGGCGCCGCCCCAAGCTCGTTTCCGGCGAGCTCCGGCCGTCCCCGCTGTTGCCGCATGCCACCCTGGATGCGGGCGAGCCCCAGCTCCCCGCGCATGCCCTCCGCTGCTTGATTGGGTGCCGGAGGAGCAATTTCGCGCCCTCCGCCGCATCTGCTGCCGCCGCCGGCTAAACGCCGGCGCGTTAGCCCCAGTTGACCAGGGGGTTTGACCTTCCCTGGCTCAATGATAGGTGGGGCCGCCCTACTAACTAACCTAGATTAGGATTAACTAATCCTAGCTAATTTAGCTTAGCTACTAACATGTGGGCCCATGCCCCACTGACACTTTAGTTAAGATTAAATTAGCACTAACAGTCTCTGTTAATTAGCCTAGTCACTGACTAGTGGGTCCCAACGTCAGGTTTGACCTAGGCTGACGCTGTTGACTTGATGACATCATTCTGATGTCTGGCTGACGTTGTAATGCTTTCTGGATTTTAAATAAATCAGAATTGATTTATTTAATTCAGAAAATGTCCAAAACTTCCAAAAATCATAGAAATTCAAACGTAACTCCAAATGAAATAATTCATATATGAAAAATTATCAGAAAAATCCAATCTATCCATTTATGCTACTTTAATGCATGTTCAACCAACTTATACCCACTGTATAAGTGAAAACATGATAATGGCATTTTAAATGCTAAATATGGAGTTTGCATGTGAACCCTTGGTCCATATGGACTTCATTTAAATTATTGCTAGATGCATTAGTGCAAAACACATTCATATTGCCATGTCATAGCATGCATCATATTGTTGCATATCCTCATGTGTTGATTGAGTTCTTTCTCAGTTGCCGGTGTTTGTCCCCTCTCGATAGACGTTGTACCGACACTGTGATCGTTGACACTGATGAAGACCCAATGATATCTTCAAAAGTGCCAGGCAAGCAGAACCCCCTTGTTCATTTCGATACAATCCCCCTCTCTCGCTCCTACTCTCTTTTACTGCATTAGGACAACAACGATTCAACTGTTACATGCTGCGGTAGGTGAACCCCTTTCCTCTGCATGACCTGTCATTGCCACAGTAAATAGATGAAACCCACTAGCATAAGTAGGAGTTGTTTGAGCCCTGATGTGCCTACTCATTCATGTTTGTTTGTCATGCCTGCTACTGCTTAGAGTTGAGTCAGGTCTGATTCATCGGGGATGAATCGGAGGTGTGTGAACATGTCCTACTATGTGTGAGCTAAGTGTGTGAACACGATTTGGTAAAGGTAGCGGTGAGAGGCCATGTAGGAGTACATGGTGGGTTGTCTCATTGAAGCCGTCCTTAGGATCTGAGTTCTGTGTTTGTGATCCATGAAACAGTTACTACCACGCATTGGGCCTGAAACCAATGGACCCTCTCGGCTTCTTGATCACCCTTGTCCTCTGTCCAGGAGTTGCAATTAGTTTCTGGTGTTTATAGGATATGTGTTGGCGGCCGTGCGTAGCGCTGACCCTAGGGGTGGGCTATGATGCGGTAGATACACCGTGGCACGGTGTACTGGGTGCCCGTTTGGTGTCCCGGGAACCCTGTTCACATCGTTCGGGGCCGTATGTGGAAACCTCGGCCGGACTCCCTGCGGATGGAACCTGGATAGGCGATAAACCTGGACTAGAGACTTGAGTGTTTAGGTAGGCCGTGGCCGACACCCTCGTTGGGCTTCCGCTTGAAGGTTGCCGAGTACATGTCGTGTAAATGGTGGTAAGTGGTGAGAGCATGTGTGAAGAAGTACACCCCTGCAGGGTTAACATCATCTATTCAAATAGCCGTGTCCGCGGTAAAGGACTTCTGGGTTGCCTATAATAGTTCATAGACAAGTGAAAGTGGATACTCTAAAACTCGCAAGATAAGTGTGAGTGCTATGGATGGCCTTCTCGTAGGGAGACGGGAGCGGATCCATAGTGGTGTATTGAATGGTGAATATGTGGACTCGTGTGCGCCACCTCAAGAGTTGCTTGCTGTCGTAGTTCAGGTTAGCCACTGAGTCAAAGCTGGCTTGCTGCAGTTAAACTCCACTACCCCTTGTTGATACCGATGCATATGTAGTTAGTTCTGGTGTAAGTCTTGCTGGGTACAATTGTACTCATGTTTGCTTAATTTATGTTTTGCAGAGAGACTTCAGTCTCGCTAGTAGTACCACGTGGACTTCGACGTTTAGCTTGTTACCTCAGCTATGATCTTGTGCCCTCGGCAGGATCGGGTAGATAGTCAGGCTTCTCAGCCTTTTTAATTTGTAGATGTCTGTACTCAGACATGTTAAGCTTCAGCATGTGCTTTGATTTGTATGCTATGATTGTTGGGTCATGAGACCCATGTTTGTATAATCTCGCTCCTCGGAGCCTGATGAATAAATACTTGAGTTGTAGAGTTATGTTGTGATGCCATGTTGTATTTACACATATCGAGCATATTGTGTGTATGACTGAAATGCTTGGTATGTGTGGGATCCGACAATCTAGTTGTTTATCCTTGGCAGCCTCTCTTATGGGGAAATGTAGTCTAGTGCTTCCATGAGCCACAGTAGTCCGCTACAGCCCGGTTCACCGGAGTCCTGTTAGCCCAGCACTACTGCCCAGGACACTTGACTGGCCGGCATGTGTTTCACTTCGTTCCTGTGTCTGTCCCTTCGGGGAAATGTCACGCGGTGACATCCGGAGTCCTGCCTAGCCTGCTACAGCCCGGGTTCCCGGAGTCCTGTTAGCCCAGTGCTACAGCCCGGATTCACACGCTGCTGACCGACATGCTCGATGTGATTCATGTATGCCTGTTCCCATAGTTTAGTGCCGCTTGGGTTCACAACTAGCCATGTCGGCCCGGGTTCTCTGTCATATGGATGCTAGCGACACTATCATATACGTGAGCCAAAAGGCGCAAACGGTCCCGGGTCATGGTAAGGCGACACCCGTGGGAATACCGTGCGTGAGGCCGCAAAGTGATATGAGGTGTTACCGGCTAGATCGATGTGACTTGGAATCAGGGTCCTGACAAACGAACCTTTTGTTACCTCCATAATCGAGAAACATATCCTTATTCCACTATGGATAATTTTGACCAATGTCCAGTGATCTACTCCTAGATCACTATTGTACTCCCTTGCCAAACTTAGGGCAGGGTATACAATAGGTCTGGTACACAACATGGCATACTTTATAGAACCTATGGCTGAGGCATAGGGAATGACTCTCATTCTCTCTCTATCTTCTGCCGTGGTCGGGTTTTGAGTCTTACTCAACTTCACACCTTGTAACACAGGCAAGAACTCTTTCTTTGACTGTTCCATTTTGAACTACTTCAAAATCTTGTCAAGGTATGTACTCATTGGAAAACTTATCAAGCGTCTTGATCTATCTCTATAGATCTTGATGCTCAATATGTAAGAAGCTTCACCGAGGTCTTCCTTTGAAAAACTCCTTTCAAACACTCCTTTATGCTTTGCAGAATAATTCTACATTATCTCCGATCAACAATATGTCATTCACATATACTTATCAGAAATGATGTAGTGCTCCCACTCACTTTCTTGTAAATACAGGCTTCACCACAAGTCTGTATAAAACTATATGCTTTGATCAACTTATCAAAGCGTATATTCCAACTCCGAGATGCTTGCACCAGTCCATAGATGGATCGCTGGAGCTTGCATATTTTGTTAGCACCTTTAGGATTGACAAAACCTTCTGGTTGCATCATATACAACTCTTCTTTAAGAAATCCATTAAGGATTGCAGTTTTGTTATCCATTTGCCAGATTTCATAAAATGTGGCAATTGCTAACATGATTCGGACAGACTTTAAGCATTGATACGAGTGAGAAAATCTCATCGTAGTCAATACCTTTGAACTTTGTCAAAAACCTTTTTCGAGAAGTCTAGCTTTGTAGATAGTAACACTACTATCAGCGTCCGTCTTCCTCTTGAAAATCCATTTATTTTCTATGGCTTCCCGATCATCGGGCAAGTCAACCAAAGTCCATACTTTGTTCTCATACATGGATCCTTTCTCAGATTTCATGGCCTCAAACCATTTTGCGGAATCTGGGCTCATCATCGCTTCCTCATAGTTCGCAAGTTCGTCATGGTCTAGTAACATGACTTTCAGAACAGGATTACCGTACCACTCTGGTGCGGATCTCACTCTGGTTTACCTACGAGATTCGGTAGTAACTTGATCTGAAGTTATATGATCATCATCATTAGCTTCCTCACTAATTGGTGTATTAGTCACAGGAAGAGATTTCTGTGATGAACTACTTTCCAATAAGGGAGAAGGTACAATTACCTTATCAAGTTCTACTTTCCTCCCACTCACTTCTTTCGAGAGAAACTCCTTCTCTAGAAAGGATCCATTCTTAGCAATGAATGTCTTGCCTTCGGATCTGTGATAGAAGGTGTACCCAACTTTCTCCTTTGGGTATCCTATGAAGACACATTTCTCCGATTTGGGTTTGAGCTTATCAGGATGAAACTTTTTCACATAAGCATCGCAACCCCAAACTTTAAGAAACGACAACTTTGGTTTCTTGCCAAACCACAGTTCATATTGTGTCGTCTCAGCGGACTTAGATGGTGCCCCTTTTTAACGTGAATGCAGCTGTCTTTAATGCATGACCCCAAAAATGATAGTGGTAAATCGGTAAGAAACATCATAGATCGCACCATATCTAATAAAGTACGGTTACGACGTTCGGACTGTTGGGGAACGTAGCAATAATTCAAAATTTTCCTACGTGTCACCAAGATCAATCTATGGAGTCATCTAGCAACGAGGGAGGAGTGGATCTACATACCCTTGTAGATCGCGCGCGGAAGCGTTCAAGAGAACGAGGTTGATGGAGTCGTACTCGTCGTGATCCAAATCACCGATGATCCTAGCGCCGAACGGACGGCACCTCCGCGTTCAACACACATATGGAGCAGCGACGTCTCCTCCTTCTTGATCCAGCAAGGGGGGAGGAGAGGTTGATGGAGATCCAACAGCACGACGGCGTGGTGGTGGAAGTAGCGGGATTCCAACAGGGCTTCGCCAAGCGCTGCGGGAGGAGGGAGATGTGTCATGGGAGGGAGAGGGAGGCGCCAGGGCTTAGGTATGGTTGCCCTCCCTTCCCCCCACTATATAGAGGGCCAAGGGAGATGGGGAGGGCGCAGCCTTTCCCCTTCCTCCAAGGAAGGGTGTGGCCAAGGGGGGGAGGAGTCCATCCTCCCCAAGGCACCTCGAAGGTGCCTTCCCCTTTAGGACTCTCCCCTCCTCTTGTCCCTTTGGCGCATGGGCCTCTAGGGGCTGGTGCCCTTGGCCCATGTAGGCCAAGGCGCACCCCCTACAGCCCATGTGGCCCCCCGGGCAGGTGGCCCCACCCGGTGGACCCCCGGGACCCTTCCGGTGGTCCCGGTACAATACCGGTGGCCCTGAAACTTGTCCCGATGGCCGAAATAGCACTTCCTATATATAATTCTTTACCTCCGGACCATTCCGGAACTCCTCGTGACGTCCGGGATCTCATCCGGGACTCCGAACAACTTTCGGGTTACCGCATACTAATATCTCTATAACCCTAGCATCACCGAACCTTTAGTGTGTAGACCCTACGGGTTCGGGAGACATGCAGACATGACCAAGACGACTCTCCGGTCAATAACCAACAGCGGGATCTGGATACCCATGTTGGCTCCCACATGTTCCACGATGATCTCATCGGATGAACCACGATGTCAAGGACTTAATCAATCCCGTATACAATTCCCTTTGTCTATCGATACGATACTTACCCGAGATTCGATCGTCGGTATCCCGATACCTTGTTCAATCTCGTTACCGGCAAGTCTCTTTACTTGTTCCGTAACACATCATCCCGTGATCAACTCCTTGATCACATTGTGCACATTATGATGATGTCCTACCGAGTGGGCCCAGAGATACCTCTCCGTCACACGGAGTGACAAATCCCAGTCTTGATTCGTGCCAACCCAACAGACACTTTCGGAGATACCTGTAGTGTACCTTTATAGCCACCCAGTTACGTTGTGACGTTTGGCACACCCAAAGCACTCCTACGGTATCCGGGAGTTGCACAATCTCATGGTCTAAGGAAATGATACTTGACATTAGAAAAGCTTTAGCATACGAACTACACGATCTAGTGCTATGCTTAGGATTGGGTCTTGTCCATCACAACATTCTCCTAATGATGTGATCCCGTTATCAACGACATCCAATGTCCATGGTTAGGAAACCGTAACCATCTATTGATCAACGAGCTAGTCAACTAGAGGCTTACTAGGGACATGGTGTTGTCTATGTATCCACACATGTATCTAAGTTTCCTATCAATACAATTCTAGCATGGATAATAAACGATTATCATGAACAAGGAAATATAATAATAATAACCAATTTATTATTGCCTCTAGGGCATATTTCCAACAGTCTCCCACTTGCACTAGAGTCAATAATCTAGTTCACATCGCCATGTGATTAACACTCACAGGTCACAGCGCCATGTGACCAACATCCAAAGAGTTTACTAGTGTCACTAAACTAGTTCACATCATCATGTGATTAAGACTCAATGAGTTCTGGGTTTGATCATGTTTTGCTTGTGAGAGAGGTTTTAGTCAACGGGTCTGCAGCATTCAGATCCGTATGTACTTCGCAAATCTCTATGTCATCTTGTAGATGCAGCTACTACGCTATATTTGGAGCTATTCCAAATAACTGTTCTACTTGGAGCTATTCTAAATGGTTGCTCCACTATACGTATCCGGTTTGCTACTCAGAGTCATTCGGATAGGTGTTAAAGCTTGCATCAATGTAACCCTTTACGCCGAACTCTTTATCACCTCCATAATCGAGAAAATTCCTTAGTCCACTAGTTACTAAGGATAACTTTGACCGCTGTCCTGTGATCCATTCTTGGATCACTCTTGTACCCCTTGACTGACTCATGGCAAGGCACACTTCAGGTGCGGTACACAACATAGCATACTGTAGGGCCTATGTCTTAAGCATAGGGGACGACCTTCGTCCTTTCTCTCTATTCTGCCGTGGTCGAGCTTTAAGTCTTAACTTCATACCTTGCATCTCAGGCAAGAACTTCTTCTTTGACTGATCCATCTTGAACACCTTCAAGATCATGTCAAGGTATGTGCTCATTTGAAAGTACTATTAAGCGTTTTTGATCTATCCTCATAGATCTTGATGCTCAATGTTCAAGTAGCCTAATCCAGGTTTTCTATTGAAAAACACGTTTCAAATAACCCTATATGCTTTCGAGAAATTCTACATCATTTCTGATCCATAATATGTCAACAACATATACTCATCAGAAATTCTATAGTGCTCCCACTCACTTCTTTGGAAATACAAGTTTCTCATAAACTTTGTATACACCCAAAATCTTTGATCATCTCACCAAAGCATACATTCCAACTCCGAGATGCTTACTCCAGTCCTTAGAAGGATTGCTGGAGCTTTGCATACTTATTAGCATCTTTCAGGATTGACAAAACCTTCCAGTTGTATCACATACAACCTTTCCTCAAGAAAATCGTCGAGGAAACAATGTTTTGACATCCTATCTGCAAGATTTCATAAATAATACAGTAATCGCTAATATAATTCCAATAGACTCTTAGCATCACTACGAGTGAGAAAGTCTCATCGTAGTCAACTCCTTGAACTTGTCGGGAAACATCTTAACGACAAGTCGAGCTTTCTTAATGGTGACATTTACCATCATTGTCCGTCTTCCTTTTAAAATCCATCTGTACTCAATAGCCTTACGACCATCGAGCCGTTCTGCCAAAGTCTACACTTTGTTTTCATACATGGACCCTCTCTCGGATTTTATGGCCTCGAGCCATTTTGGAATCCAGGCCCACCATCGCTTCTCCATAGCTCGTAGGTTCATTGTTGTCTAGCAACATGACTTCCAAGACAGGATTACGTACCACTCTGAAGTAGTACGCATCCTTGTCATCCCACGAGGTTTGGTAGTGACTTGATCTGAAGTTTCATGATCACTACCATAAGCTTCCACTTCAATTGGTGTAGGTGCCACAGGAACAACTCCTGTGCCCTGCCACACACTAGTTGAAGATACGGTTCAATAACCTCATCAAGTCTCCACCATCCTCCCACTCAATTCTTTCGAGAGAAACTTTTCCTTGAGAAAGGACCCGATTCTAGAAACAATCCCTTATTGCTTTCGGATCTGAGACAGGAGGTATACCCAACTGTTTTGGGTGTCCTATGAAGATGCATTTATCCGCTTTGGGTTCGAGCTTATCAGCCTGAAACTTTTTCACATAAGCGTCGCAGCCCCAAACTTTTAAGAAATGACAGCTTAGGTTTCTCTAAACGGTGTCATCTCATCAGAATTACGTGGTGCCCCTTTTAAAGTGAATGTGGTTGTCTCTAATGCCTAACCCATAAACTATTGTGGTAATTCGATAAGAGACATCATGGTATGCATCATATCCAATAGGGTGCAGTTATGATGTTCGGACACACCATCACACTATGGTGTTCCAGGCTGTATTAGTTGTGAAACAATTTCCACAATGTCTTAATTCTGTGCCAAACTCGTAACTCAGATATTCATCTCTATGATCATATCATAGATATTTTATCCTCTTGTCACGACGATCTTTCAACTTCACCCTGAAATTACTTGAACCTTTCAATAATTCAGACCCGTGATTCATCAAGTAAATATACTCAACATCTACTCAAATCATCTGTGAAGTAAGAACATAACGATATCCACTACATGCCTCAGCACTCATTGGATTGCACACATCAAAATGTATTACTTCCAACAAGTTGCTTTCTAGTTCCATTTTACTAAAAACGAGGCTTTCAGTCATCTTGCCCATGTGGTATGATTTGCATGTCTCAAGTGATTCAAAATCAAGTGAGTCCAAACGGTCCATTTGCATGGAGTTTCTTCATGCATATACACCAATAGACATGGTTCGCATGTCTCAAACTTTTCAAAAAACGAGTGAGTCCAAAGATCCATCAACATGGAGCTTCTTCATGCGTTTTATACCGATATGACTTACGTGGCAGTGCCACAAGTAGGTGGTACTATCATTACTATCTTATATCTTTTGGCATGAACATGTGTATCACTACGATCGAGATTCAATAAACCATTCATTTTAGGTGCAAGACCATTGAAGGTATTATTCAAATAAACAGAGTAACCAATATTCTCCTTAAATGAATAACAATATTGCGATAGACATAATCCAATCATATCTATGCTCAACGCAAACACCAATCTTGATGGTAGAGGGAGCGTACGATATTTGATCAACCTTGGAAATACTTCCAACACATATCGTCATCTCACCTTTAGCTAGTCTCCGTTTATTCCGTAGCTTTTATTTCGAGTTACTAACACTTAGCAACCGAACCGGTATCTAATACCCTGGTGCTACTAGGAGTGCTAGTAAAGTACACATTAACACAATGTATATCCAATATACTTCTATCGACCTTGCCAGCCTTCTCATCTACCAAGTATCTAGGGTAATTCTGCTCCAGTGGCTGTTCCCCTTATTACAGAAGCACTTAGTCTCGGGTTTGGGTTCAACCTTGGGTTTCTTCACTAGAGCAGCAGCTGATTTTCCGTTTCATGAAGTATCCCTTCTTTCCCTTGCCCTTCTTGAAACTAGTGGTTTCACTAACCATCAACAATTGATGCTCCTTCTTGATTTCTACTTTTGCGGTGTCAAACATCGCGAGTATTTCAAGGATCATCATATATGTCCCTGATATATTATAGTTCATCACGAAGCTCTAGCAGCTTGGTGGTAATGACTTCGGAGAAACATCACTATTTCATCTGGAAGATCAACTCCCACTTGATTCAAATGATTGTTGTACTCAGACAATTTGAGCACAAGCTCAACAATTGAGCTTTTCTCCTTAGTTTGCAGGCTAAGAAAATCGTCGGAGGTCTCTTACCTCTTGACGTGGGCACGAGCCTGAAATCCCAATTTCAGCCCTCGAAACATCTCATATGTTTCGTGACGTTTCAAAACGCCTTCGGTGCCTCAACTCTAAGCCGTTTAACTGAACTATCACGTAGTTATCAAAATGTGTATGTCAGATGTTCGTAACATCCACAGACGACGTTCGAGGTTCAGCACACTGAGCAGTGCATGAAGGACATAAGCCTTCTATGAAGCAAATGAGGACAATCCTCAGTTTACGGACCTAGTCCGCATAATTGCTACTATCAACTTTCAACTAAATTTTCTCTAGGAACATATCTAAACAGTAGAACTGAAGCGTGAGCTACGACATAATTTGCGAAGACCTTTTGACTATGTTCAGGATAATTAAGTTCATCTTATGAACTCCCACTCAGATAGACATCCCTCTAGTCATCTAAGTGATTACATGATCCGAGTCAACTAGGCCGTGTCCGATCATCACGTGAGACGGACGAGTCAACATCGGTGAACATCTTCATGTTGATCCTATCTACCATATGACTCATGCTCGACCTTTCGGTCTTTTGTGTTCCGAGGCCATGTCTGTACACATGCTAGGCTCGTCAAGTCAACCTAAGTGTTTCGCGTGTGTAAATCTGTCTTACACCCGTTGTATGTGAACGTAAGAATCTATCACACCCGATCATCACGTGGTGCTTCGAAATGACGAACTTTCGCAACAGTGCACAGTTAGGGGGAACACTTTCTTGAAATTTTAATGAGGGATCATCTTATTTACTACCGTCGTTCTAAGAAAATAAGATGTATAAACATGATAAACATCACATGCAATCAAATAGTGACATGATATGGCCAATATCATATTGCTCCTTTTGATCTCCATCTTCGGGGCTCCATGATCATTATCGTCACCGGCATGACACCATGATCTCCATCATTGTGTCTCCATGAAGTTGTCTCGCCAACTTATTACTTCTACTACTACAGCTAACGGTTAGCAATAAAGTAAAGTAATTACATGACGTTTATGTTGACACGCAGGTCATAAATAAATTAAGACAACTCCTATGGCTCCTGCCGGTTGTCATACTCATCGACATGCAAGTCGTGATTCCTATTACAAGAACATGATCAATCTCATACATCACATATATCATTCATCACATCCTTTTGGCCATATCACATCACATAGCATACCCTGCAAAAACAAGTTAGACGTCCTCTAATTGTTGTTTGCAAGTTTTACGTGGCTGCTATGGGTTTCTAGCAAGAACGTTTCTTACCTACGCAAAAACCACAACGTGATATGCCAATTGCTATTTACCCTTCATAAGGACCCTTTTCATCGAATCCGATCTGACTAAAGTGGGAGAGACAAACACCCGCTAGCCACCTTATGCAACTATTGCATGTCAGTCGGTGGAACCAGTCTCATGTAAGAGTACGTGTAAGGTCGGTCCGGGCCGCTTCATCCCACAATACCGCCGAATCAAGATTGGACTAGTAACATTAAGCATATTGAACAAAATCAACGCCCAGAACTACTTTGTGTTCTACTCGTGCATAGAAACTACGCATAGACCTAGCTCTGATACCACCGTTGGGGAACGTAGCAATAATTCAAAATTTTCCTACGTGTCACCAAGATCAATCTATGGAGTCATCTAGCAACGAGGGAGGAGTGGATCTACATACCCTTGTATATCGCGCGTGGAAGCGTTCAAGAGAACGGGGTTGATGGAGTCGTACTCGTCGTGATCCAAATCACCGATGATCCTAGCACCGAACGGACGGCACCTCCGCGTTCAACACACGTACGGAGCAGCGAGGTCTCCTCCTTCTTGATCCAGCAAGGGGGGAGGAGAGGTTGATGGAGATACAACAGCACGACGGCGTGGTGGTGGAAGTAGCGGGATTCCAACAGAGCTTCGCCAAGCGCTGCGGGAGGAGGGAGATGTGTCATGGGAGGGAGAGGGAGGCGCCAGGGCTTAGGTATGGTTGCCCTCCCTTCCCCCACTATATATAGGGCCAAGGGAGAGGGGGAGGGCGCAGCCTTGCCCCTTCCTCCAAGGAAGGGTGCGGCCAAGGGGGGGAGGAGTCCATCCTCCCCAAGGCACCTCGGAGGTGCCTTCCCCCTTTAGGACTCTCCCCTCCTCTTGTCCCTTTGGCGCATGGGCCTCTAGGGGCTGGTGCCCTTGGCCCATGTAGGCCAAGGCGCACCCCCTACAGCCCATGTGCCCCCCCGGGCAGGTGGCCCCACCCGGTGGATCCCCGGGACCCTTCCGGTGGTCCCGGTACAATACCGGTGACCGCGAAACTTGTCACGATGGCCGAAATAGCACTTCCTATATATAATTCTTTACCTCCGGACCATTCCGGAACTCCTCGTGACGTCCGAGATCTCATCTGGGACTCCGAACAACTTTCGGGTTACCACATACTAATATCTCTATAACCCTAGCGTCACCGAACCTTAAGTGTGTAGACCCTACGGGTTCGGGAGACATGCAGACATGACCGAGACGACTCTCCGGTCAATAACCAACAGCGGGATCTGGATACCCATGTTGGCTCCCACATGTTCCACGATGATCTCATCAGATGAACCATGATGTCAAGGACTTAATCAATCCCGTATACAATTCCCTTTGTCTATCGGTACGATACTTGCCCGAGATTCGATCGTCGGTATCCCGATACCTTGTTCAATCTCGTTACCGACAAGTCTCTTTACTTGTTCCGTAACACATCATCCCGTGATCAACTCCTTGATCACATTGTGCACATTATGATGATGTCCTACCGAGTGGGCCCATAGATACCTCTCCGTTACACGGAGTGACAAATCCCAGTCTCGATTCGTGTCAACCCAACAGACACTTTCGGAGATACCTGTAGTGTACCTTTATAGCCACCCAGTTACGTTGTGACGTTTGGCACACCCAAAGCACTCCTACGGTATCCGGGAGTTGCACAATCTCATGGTCTAAGGAAATGATACTTGACATTAGAAAAGCTTTAGCATACGAACTACACGATCTAGTGCTATGCTTAGGATTGGGTCTTGTCCATCACAACATTCTCCTAATGATGTGATCCCGTTATCAACGACATCCAATGTCCATGGTCAGGAAACCGTAACCATCTATTGATCAACGAGCTAGTCAACTAGAGGCTTACTAGGGACATGGTGTTGTCTATGTATCCACACATGTATCTGAGTTTCCTATCAATACAATTCTAGCATGGATAATAAACGATTATCATGAACAAGGAAATATAATAATAATAACCAATTTATTATTGCCTCTAGGGCATATTTCCAACACGGACACACCATTACAGTGTGGTGTTCCAGGTGGCGTTAGTGGTGAAACTATTTCACATTGTTTTAACTGAAAGCCAAACTCGTAACTCAAATATCCTCTTCCACAATTAGATCATAGAAACTTTGTTTTCTTGTTACGATGATTTTCCACTTCACTCTGAAATTCTTTGAACTTTTCAAATGTTTCAGACTTATGTTTCATCAAGTAGATATACCCATATCTGCTCAAATCATCTGTGAAGTTCAGAAAATAACGATACTTGCTGCGAGCCTTAATACTCATCGGACCGCATACATCAGTATGTATTATTTCCAATAAGTTTGTTGCTTGCTCCATTGTTCCGGAGAACGGATTCTTAGTCATCTTACCCAAGAGACATGGTTCGCAAGCATCAAGTGATTCATAATCAAGTGATTCCAAAATCCCATCAACATGGGGTTTCTTCATGCGCTTTACACCAATATGACTTAAACGGTAGTTCCACAAATAAGTTACACTATCATTAATAACTTTGCATCTTTTGGCTTCAATATTATGAATATGTGTATCACTATGATCGAGATCCAACAAACCATTTTCGTTGGTGTGTATGACCATAGAAGGTTTTATTCATGTAAACAGAACAACAATTGTTCTCTAACTTAAATGAATAACCGTATTGCAATAAACATGATCAAATCATATTCATGCTCAACGCAAACACCAAATAACACTTATTTAGTTTCAACACTAATCCCGAAAGTATAGGGAGAGTGCGATGATGATCATATCAATCTTGGAACTACTTCCAACACACATCGTCACCTCGACTTTTACTAGTTTCTATTTATTCTGCAACTCCTGTTTGGAGTTACTACTCTTAGTAACTGAACCAGTATCAAATGCCGAGGTGTTGCTATAAACACTAGTAAAGTACACATCAATAACATGTATATCCAATATACCTTTGTTCACTTTGCCATGCTTCTTATCCACCAATTACTTGGGGTAGTTCCGCTTCTAGTGACCAGTCCCTTTGCAGTAGAAGCACTCAGTCTCAGGCTTAGGTCCAGACTTGGGCTTCTTCACTTGAGAAGCAACTTGCTTGCCATTCTTCTTGAAGTTCCCCTTCTTCCCTTTGCCCTTTTCTTGAAACTAGTGGTCTTGTTAACCATCAACACTTGATGTTTTTCTTGATTTCTACCTTCGTCGATTTCAGCATCATGAAGAGCTTGGGAATTACTTTCGTCATCCCTTGCATATTATAGTTTATCACGAAGTTCTACTAACTTGGTGATGGTGACTAGAGAATTCTGTTAATCACTATTTTATCTGGAAGATTAACTCCCACTTGATTCAAGCGATTGTAGTACCCAGACAATCTGAGCACATGGTCACTTCTTGAGCGATTCTCCTCCATCTTTTAGCTATAGAACTTGTTGGAGACTTCATATCTCTCAGCTCGGGTATTTGCTTAAAATATTAACTTCAACTTCTTGGAACATCTCATATGGTCCATGACGTTCAAAACGTCTTTGAAGTCCCGATTCTAAGCCGTTAAGCATGGTGCACTAAACTATCAAGTAGTCATCATATTGAGATAGCCAAACGTTCATAACGTCTGCATCTGCTCCTGCAATAGGTCTGTCTCCTAGCGGTGCATCAAGGACATAATTCTTCTGTGCAGCAATGAGGATAAACCTCAGATCACAGATCCAATCCGCATCATTGCTACTAACATCTTTCAACTTAGTTTACTCTAGGAACATATCAAAATAAACACAGGGAAGCAACTAAGCGAGCTATTGATCTACAACATAATTTGCAAAATACTATCAGGACTAAGTTCATGATAAATTTAAGTTCAATTTAATCATATTACTTAAGAACTCCCACTTAGATAGACATCCCTCTAATCCTCTAAGTGATCACGTGATCCAAATCAACTAAACCATGTCCGATCATCACGTGAGATGGAGTAGTTTCATTGGTGAACATCACTATGTTGATCATATCTACTATATGATTCACGCTCGACCTTTCGGTCTCCGTGTTCCGAGGCCATATCTGTATATGCTTGGCCCGTCAAGTATAACCTGAGTATTCCGCGTGTGCAACTGTTTTGCACCCGTTGTATTTGAACGTAGAGCCTATCATACCCGATCATCATGTGGTGTCTCAGCACGAAGAACTTTCGCAACGGTGCATACTCAGGGAGAACACTTCTTGATAATTAGTGAGAGATCATCTTAAAATGCTACCGTCAAACTAAGCAAAATAAGATGTATAAAAGATAAACATCATATGCAATCAAAATATGTGACATGATATGCCCATCATCATCTTGCGCCTTTGATCTCCATCTCCAAAGTACTGTCATGATCTCAATCGTCACCGGCATGACACCATGATTTCCATCATCTTGATCTATATCAATGTGTCGTCACACGGTCGTCTCGCCAACTATTGCTCTTGCAACTATTGCTATCGCATAGTGATAAAGTAAAGCAATTATTTGGCGCTTGCATCTTATGCAATAAAGAGACAACCATAAGGCTTTTGCCAGTTGCCGATAACTTCAACAAAACATGATCATCTCATACAACCACTTATATCTCATCATGTCTTGACCATATCACATCACAACATGCCCTGCAAAAACAAGTTAGACGTCCTCTACTTTGTTGTTGCAAGTTTTACGTGGCTGCTACGGGCTTAGCAAGAACCGTTCTTACCTATGCATCAAAAACCACAACGATAGTTTGTCAAGTTGGTGCTGTTTTAACCTTCGCAAGGACCGGGCGTAGCCACACTCGGTTCAACTAAAGTTGGAGAAACTGACACCCGCCAGCCACCTGTGTGCAAAGCACGTCGGTAGAACCAGTCTCGCGTAAGCGTATGTGTAATGTCGGTCCGGGCCGCTTCATCCAACAATACCGCTGAACCAAAGTATGACATGCTGGTAAGCAGTATGACTTATATCGCCCACAACTCACTTATGTTCTACTCGTGCATATAACATCAACACATAAAACCTAGGCTCGGATGCCACTGTTGGGGAACGTAGTAATTTCAAAAATATTCCTACGCACACGAAAGATCATGGTGATGCATAGCAACGAGAGGGGAGAGTGTGATCTACGTACCCTCGTAAACTGAGAGCGGAAGCGTTATGATAACGCGGTTGATGTAGTCGTACGTCTTCATGGCCCGACCGATCAAGCACCGAAACTACGGCACCTCCGAGTTTTAGCACATGTTCAGCTCGATGACGATCCCCGGACTCCGATCCAGCAAAGTGTCGGGGAAGAGTTCCGTCAGCACGACGGCATGGTGACGATCTTGATGTTCTACCGTCGCAGGGCTTCGCCTAAGCACCGCTACAATATTATCGAGGAGTATGGTGGAAGGGGGCACCGCACACGGCTAAGAAAACGATCACGTGGATCAACTTGTGTGTCTAGCGGTGCCCCCTGCCCCCGTATATAAAGGAGCAAGGGGAGGAGGCCGGCCGGCCCTAGGGTGGGCCAAGGAGGAGGAGTCCTCCTCCTAGTAGGAGTAGGACTCCCTTCTTTCCTACTCCTACTAGGAGGGGGAAAGGAAGGGGGAGAGGGAGAAGGAAAGGGGGCGCCGCCCCCCCTCTCCTAGTCCAATTCGGACCAGAGGGGGAGGGGGC